>NC_072484.1:44960000-45260000 GCF_027574615.1 Eptesicus fuscus | reverse complement strand
GATCCCTGCAGGCCACCCCCAGGGACCCCATCTGTCCACGAATTCGTGCACCTGGCCTCTAGTTTAATATATAATAGCTTTAAAAGATAATCACTACTAAAATGTCTCATTTTAATCTTTCTTTAAGCCCAGATGGCATGGCTCAGTGGTTGAGCATCGAACTATGAACCAGGAGGTGATGGTTTGATTCCTGGTCAGGGCACACATCCAAATGTTGGGTTGTGGGCGTAATCCCCAGTGTGGGGTGTGCAGGAGACTGCCAATCAATGATTCTCTCTCATCATTGATGTTTCTATCTTCCTCTCCCTTCTTCTCTAAAATCAATAAAAAATATATTTTAAAAAATTATTCTCTAAGAACTGTTCTACTAGCACAATGAAAATCAGTACCTTATTCTGCAATCTAATGATAAACCAAGAAACTAGATAGATTTCCAGCATACCCATACCAAAGTGTTAAAAGTCCTTGGAAGTTGTAACGCACATCTAAGTTGGCATTCTCAAATCTTCTGACCTCTTTGTGACTTTCGTGAAGTGAGCTCCTTCAATGAGACCAATGACAAGAGAAATGGTCCATGCTGGATTGATATTAAGGCTCACCTCTTTTCAATTCTTTTTTCAGTAGTCTCAGAGGAGGGAAAGGATCAGACATGCTCCCTTAATTTTGTTTCCTGGCAATTAACTCCCAGAATAACACCAAATAATTACAACCATAACATTGCAGAGAAAGTTAGAGTAACAGTAAGTGCTGCTAAGCTGTGAACTTTGACAAACGAGCCCCTGTAAATGGTGCAAGGCTACTGCCTTGCATCCAGTAACATGCTCTGCATTGATGCTCAGAAGACTTGCCAAAGAAGACAACTTATCACTGAAGGAAAATCTAACTTTTTGAGGTATGACACTGTTTTGGAGGTCAGGACAGGAGAAATAACACAGAGGGAGAATTCATTAAGAGTGAAACCAGCAGTATCTCAAGTTAGATATCTATGCATTTACCTATTTCTCTATTCATTTTTTCTTTTAATGAGGGAGAGAGAAAAAATGAATAATCTCCCTGTGTTGTTCTCCCCAAGGGTACACAGCAGAATGGCCCTGAGTTTGTGCATGTAAATAGAAAGAGAGACATTCTGTTTAGCAAACTGATGGCTGAGTATCTCCAGGTCCCCAGTGGTCCTCTGACAGAAGACCCAACCCCACCCACAGTAGTACATGTAATCTCTATCCTTTACTGGTGAGAATCTCTATTTGCTGAGTGTTTTGACTTCAGTCTTACTCCATTCCCTTTAAACTATCCCTCTTTCTTTCTTATATGCACCTTCTTCCTTTCACCCACAATGTCCCCACACTGGTAATGCTGACCTTGTTTCAAGTCACTTTGAGAACTGAATCCTGCAGGCTGTGAGAACTCTATTATCAAGGTCTTTCTTAGTTTTGCCCATTCTCACTCTACACTTCATTTCTACAGTCTATAAATAAAACAGTTAATTGGCAAAATATGAGTTAAGCTTTTAAAGCACATAGATTCCTCCTCCAATCAATCTTTGCATTTCCATAGGAGGCTTAACTACCTTAAACCCCAAATAATGAATAATGTGAAGCTTTCCAGGAGAAGGATAGTGAGCCACTGGGAATAATTTGTGTCTTTGAAAATTTAATAATTCCATTTAAAAGATTTCCTGTTAAAAAAGATTTTTTGTTGTTCAACTTATCTTCTAATAAAGGTAGAATCTTTCTAAATATTAGAAAGACTAGATCTTTCAACTTTAAAAATAGTTTAGAATCTAATAATCTTATGGTAGCATGGGGACAGCAATCCAGTAAATATTCCCAAGGGCTCCAGACTTCAAATGATTAAGCAGCCAAGAGTCAAAGGAGAGGTCATGTAGGAGAAAATGGAGAGACAATAGTGTCTGTATCTCACTTGCCAAATACAATAATACATACACGTAAGTGTGTTCCCCTTGATTTATGAAGATTGAAAAAAACATGATAGTATAAATTTGAATATTCAGCTCCCTGTCATTAAAAAAAGGCACATTTTAAAAATCAGAAGAAGCAACCCAATAACCCATCATGAATGGAAAAGTGTAATAATTCAATAATCAGATATATCTATCTATATGGAAAGAGAAAGAAAGTGAAGGTGGAGGTGAAAGAGAGAGAGAGGAGGAAACTTCACTGGCCAATTACCTCTCAGTCTTTTTTTTTTTCTTTTTGGTTCTCTTCTGCCCTGTACCCTCTTAATAAAAAGCTCCAGATCTTGGTCATTGGTCCTTTTCTCCTCCCCATCAATAGTTATTCTCTTTGTGACCTTCATTTTCCTCTATCATCTTCCTCTTCAAGGTGTGTTTTCCATACCATTCCCGTCTTCCTGGACATATTTCCCTTCTAGTCATGTTTAGGCCATATAACTCAGCCCAGTGAATTTGAGAAAAAAAGTAATTTAAAACATTTCCAGACATGTTTTTTAAAAAGCATCCATCAAGATCCTATGGCCCTCTTTTTTATTTATTCATTCTGCTTTTGTGATGTTGGAGACCATAAGCTCCTAATGATATAATTCCAAGATGGAGAGGAGCAGTCTAATCAATTTATAAACTGTGATTCAAATAATTTATAATCCTTTATTATATTAAACCTATAGCAGAAATTCCAAATCTTTATTAGGTTCAGCCAGTAACAATAACTCCAAAATGTCTTTGATTAGTCACATCGCATCAACTAAGTCCCTAGGAAATATGGCATCTTTTTTGTGAACTAGTTTAAGTTTTCATATTCCCAATTTATCCAAAAAGGGTTCAAATGCATTGAGAAATTGGCACAGCTAAGAACTAATGTCTAGTTTGCAATTTCATTCATTCCTTAAGTTTCCTCCATTTTCATAAACTCACATGAGACATATTTTAATTCTCCATTGAGTACTTTCTGATAAAAACTGAGTTGTTTGAAAAATTATGTTTATCTCAGAGATTTCTATTTTCCTCTTGTTTTTATTTTGTTAGTTTTAAGAACTCACATTTCATGTCTGAATACCCTCAACATCTTGGTACAATAGCTAATATCTACTAGTAGATGATAATGGTAACAATGTGCCCTTGGATCATGATTAATCTGCTAAATTTTAGGTGCAGAGGGACATTTGACTGCAACCAAACAAGAAATAGAGGTTTGGCTCCCCACTGCAAGGAAAGCCAAGCTCCAGAGGCAGGCACTGGTGTAAAGAGAAAGAGGTTTTATTTAGGAGTATCTGGGAGAATGACGGGCTACTGTCTCAAAGACCAACCTCATCCCCTTCCATCCCAAAGATCATCTCTTCTTCGTGCTCAAACCCAGAGTCCTTATAAGGGTAATGAGGGGAAGGCTTTTTTTTTTCCTTTCTTTTTTTTTTTTCCCATCTGTCTAATTATCTTTCTATCTTTTGGCATACTCAGTGTAAGAACCTCTCCTTACCCCCATCTTTGCCAATGGGGGAGATTCCAAGGTGCTCTAGGTAACATGACTTCAGGTCCAATCTTGGAAGGGAAAACCCACAAAATAAAAGTTACCTGAATAAAGCTGAAGCATCTTGAGGGCTAATCCAACTGCAGAATTGTAGTTGAATAATCATTAATCTAACAACTCAAATAAGTAAAGATGGAAACTTAACATCTCTTATAGAGTCATTTAAAGAATGACAATTGGGAATGGAAATCCATATTAATCCAGCAGATGGAAATTTCATAATCTTTTCTTCCTTTTTCACTCTCTCCACTTCCATTTCTGTGTGCATATTACAACCCCAAATCAAATTCATCCATAAAGAACATCCTCTTTCCTCCTATTCTTTACCTCTGCTAACGTATTTCTATATAAAGCATGTTATTTACTTAGCTGTCCTGAATATTTTTCTTATTTACCTGTCACCAATATTGATATGTAAAGGAACAATGCAAGATTTACCCAATAAAAAATATGTTTCCTCAATTTGGCCACAAAATACAAGACAAGCATGATTTTTCCCTAGATTAGCTTAACACTGATCTTATCTTGCAAGTGGTATCAACCACTCCTCACTTCCACTACCAGTATGCTCAAGACTTCTTAAACCAAATGGCCAGTCTCTTATTGCCTCAAAACCAGAAATTCTAAATCCTACCCAAATGTGGCTACTCCACAATAAGCATTGTGAAATTAGTCCTGCAGCTAAAGTAACCATCTGATAAAAGCTGTTATGTAGCCCTAACCCCATGGTCGGCAAACTGCGGCTCACAAGCCACATGCGGCTCTTTGGCCCGTTGAGTGTGGCTCTTCCACAAAATACCACAGCCTGGGTGAGTCTATTTTGAAGAAGTGACATTAAAAGAAGTTTAAGTTTAAAAAATTTGGCTCTCAAAATAAATTTCAATCGTTGTACTGTTGATATTTGGCTCTGTTGACTAATGAGTTTGCTGACCACTGCCCTAACCGGTTTGGCTCAGTGGATAGAGCGTCGGCCTGCGGACTCAAGGGTCCCAGGTTCGATTCTGGTCAAGGGCATGTACCTTGGTTGCGGGCACATCCCCAGTGGGGGGTGTGCAGGAGACAGCTGATTGATGTTTCTAACTCTCCCTTCCTTTGTAAAAAAAAACAAACAATAAAATATGTTTAAAAAAAAAAAAGTTATGTAATATTTATGTTCCCTCAAAATTCATATGTTGAGGCTCTAACCCCAATGTGTTGATATTTGGAGGTGGGGCATTTGGGAGGTAGTTAGGTTAAAAAGAGGTCATAAGGACAGGGCACTAAGGAGGGGATTAGTGTTCTTATAAGAAGGGAAAGAGATACCAAAGCTCTCTCTTCACCATGTGTGACTACAGAGAGAAGGCAGCCGACTGCAAACCAGAAAGAGAGACCTCACCAATAATCAAATCTGCTGGCACCTTGATCTTGGATTTCCCATCTCTAGAACTATGAGAAATAAATGTCAGTTTTTAATACCAAGTCTACCGTATTTTGTAATAGCAGGCTAAGACAGAGGTTGCTGAAATCATACTGCTCCAACACCACTGAAATAACTGATGTCACCTGTCAGATTATATGAAATTGGCTTGGTGTCTGCCACAAACGTTAGTGTAGATCACTTTCTATACCATGCACGTTTTATACCTGCAGCATAGGACCAATCAATTACCATTTACAGATCTGAGGAAGTTCCACACCAGAATTTACCAGGTCATGCAACTCCACATTTTCTCATGCATCCACTGCTCTGGGGCACAAAATGGCCAATATCCTATCTGGGTTTGGGCAGATGGTGTGTCTGTAACTTTACAGACCTAAGGCCATGGTTTCATTTCAAATACTCAGTAAACATTTCAGCACACATCTCTCTAATGTGATCTTCAACCATCACATATCAACAGCTTATAAATGCCTTCCCCTCAGAAAACCCAGGGTTAATAGCATAATTTGGTGATATTTGTAACCACTCTTTTAACATTTTATAAGAAATTTTATTTAAAAGCTAGAGGCCCGATGCATGAAATTCATGCAAGAGTAGGCCTTCCTTCCCCCTGCTGTCAGCACTGGTTTCCCTCTGGCACCCGGGACCTGGGCTTCCCTCGCAGCCCCAACTTTGTCTGGAAGGTCGTCTAGTCTAATTAGCATATTATGCTTTTATTATTATAGACGAACACTAGAGGCCCGGTGCATGAAATTCGTGCACTTGGGGGGAGTCCCTCAGCCTGGCCTGTTCCCTCTCGCAGTCCAGGAGCCCTGGGGGGATGTCCAACTGACGGCTTAGTGAGCCTAAGCCATCAGTCGGGCATCCTTAGCATTGCCATGGAGGCAGGAGAGGCTCCCACCACTGCCGCTGTGCTTGCCAGCCGTGAGCCCAGCTTCTGGCTGAGCGGCACTCCCCCTGTGGGAGTGCACTGACCACCAGAAGCCAGCTCCCGCATTGAGTGTCTGCCCCCTGGTGGTCAGCATGCATCATAGTGACCGGTCATTCCACCATTCGGTCATTTGTATATTAGCCTTTTATTACGTAGGATACGCTGTAGATGAGGCCCCCTAGAACCATAAGAAATGTAAAAAATTCACTGTTAACTCATTCTCGAATTGCCCCCACTTAAAATCAAATTGTCCCCCCTGTGGGGCGTGTGCTGCACCTTGGAAACCACTGGGCTTGACACTTTTCCTCTCTGAGCTTCATTTCTGAATACATAAGCATATACCATGGGAATTGTAATCTCTTCTCCGCCTACCTCACTGGGTTGTCATGAGGAGGTTCTGAGCTAATAAACCTAGAAATGTTTTATCAAGTAAGTGATGTCTAAACTGGAAGGGACTGTTATTTTTAAGCTCATGGCTGCCCTGGCAGATAGCAGGTGCTGATTGGGGGAGGAGGGCATGATTGTTTCCTGGGACTGTAGCTATGGAAGCTTTGCAGAGGGTTCTGAAGGCCTCAGAGTGGCAGGCTCTGGCCAGCAGCCCTGTAGCGGTGGTCGTCCCTGGAGGCATTGGTGGGGGGCGGGGCATTAAGGGGGTACTGGGGGGCAGTGAGGCCAAAGGGGGAGTAACTGTCAAACCTTCCTACTTGGTGTCATTCTTTAAATTGTACGTGGCTGTTTCACAGCTGTACCTGCTCAGGGCAGAGCTCCAATCTCCTGGAGCGGGGTTGGGGCCTGGCCAGGGTTGAACCAGGCAGGCTAGGAGGGCGGGTTTAGCCATGCCCCCAGTGAGGTTCAGCGTACTTCAGCTGCGGAGATGGCACTGCTGATGTCGGGGAGAAGGGTCTGACCCTGAGGGGCTGCTCAGGCCTGCCTCCACCCAGGTCTGGAGTTGTAGGGAGGAGAGGCATGCCCGGCCCCAGTGGAGGGGGCCTGACAGTGGTGGGCTGCGGGCCCTGGGGGCGCTGATGGGTGGTCACCAGCGTGCTATTGTTGTGGGTGCCCCTGGCGAGGGTGGTAGGGGAAGAGATCGGGAGTCGGAGGTTCGGGCTGCAGCTACCCTCCAGGTTGGGTCTTCTCCACATCCAGTCAGCCTCCCCATCCCCCTGAGAGTGCGGGGGCTGGGGTAGGGTGTCTCCTCAGACCCCCAGGAACTTGGCTGTAGCCATCTGCCCCTTGCTGAGCGTGCATCAATATGCAAATAGGTCGTTACAGGGACACAGTCACTGACAAATTAGCTCTTTATATGTATTACCTCTTTATATGTATAGATATATCTAATCTATTCAATTTTGCCTTTATAAATAAACTAACAAACATAATTAAATTACCATAACATAGTCATTATTGTAGATTTGGGTAAAGTTATGGGTATTAACATGTGTAGATATATTTTTCACTTAGAAGCAAATGTTCACAACTCAAATACTAATTTAAAAAAACAAGGATTTTTTAATATTGTTTGCTTGATTGTTTTAGAGTTATAAGCATGGCTTTTAGCTGTGTCCAAAATTCAATATTATGTTTCTATGCTTCTAACTATATGTCTTTGCTGTATTTGAGCTGAGTCATTTGTTTACTTATATTTCATATATAATAAATAAGTTATGTATATATTAAATATATAATAAATCATAGTCTATTTGAACAACTACAAAAACAACCATAAATACAAAATATTTTACTTAAATATGTCTTCATATTTTCAAATGACTCTGGAGTCCTCAACAACTTCCATATTATAATTCTCTAGTAACTAAATGATACTATGATATCTCAGATATCAATATATTGATTGACATTATAATAAAATGCAAGCAAAGAAGTTAAATTTAGAATGTCTTTATATTTCTGAAATGTGCCTATGAATATTTTCACCCCAATGTTTAATTCATCCTGAATTGTAAGAGTCAACATAATCCTTAAAATACAGTGTTTTTACCTAAGGATTAATCACTGAAAATTTTATTGTTTTAATCAATTCTTCATTTTTTCAATGTTCTCAAAACCTATATTTTCTTTATTTAATCATTTACCATTTTCTCACCATTTTCAAGACAAGAAAACAGATTTAGAAAGTTTTAAATTAAATTATACTCAGAGTCTGTGCATTTTGAACTATTAATGTTTCTCTATCTTCCTATCTCTTACAATGATCTGCAAAGAATAATTCACTCAAAATATGCCTTGTTTACAGGCTAAGTCCATCAAATTTATCATAGATTTCTTACTCTTCCTTACAAATCAGACAGTTCCTTACAAACAGACCTATGAAAAGTTATTTCCATAAATATCAAAATGACAAGCTAAGAGGAGTTTGGAAATTAATGAGTTAGAAGATTAATACAAGTCAAATTTTGAAAAAACAGTACCAATTCTTATGTAAATGTTTTAGTTTCATTCAGTTGAGATTCCACCTTTGGTATTAAAGATGACATTTTTCACACATTAATATTTCATGTGGTTTAAAGCCCTCCTGAGAATTGTTTTCTAATTACATTGACTAGGGAGATAAAAGAAAGCTACAGTGTTGATAATTTTGAGAGCCTAACCCATTTTACTTTTAGTTTGTAAGTTGAGAATAGTCTCCATTATTTATCCTTGCAAGCTCAAATGTTAGCTAATAGAATCAGTAACAAATAACATAGATGTAAACGTATGTTAATTCAACCTATATACATAAAAATACTAGTAAGTAGTTTTAAACAGAATGGTAATAACAGAATAAATGAAGTTGTAATTAACTACAGAACATTTTCCTGAAAATTCCATCTATACAATTAACAATGAAATTGATATTATTGTCTTCACTCCAGTCTACAAAAATTTACTTCATAGCTTTTGGGGAGAGGGATAGCTGCTACAAATGTACAGATTCATAAATTTTTATTTTTCAGAAAGCATAGAATTTTTTAAATTAATCTGTACTAGTATAATAAAGAAAAATGTTTATCATTGAGGTAATTGTAATTAGAGGTCTTATAAAGATTTTATTTTTTATTGAATTTATTAGGGTGACATTGGGTAATAAAATTGTACAGGTTTCAGGTATACAATTCTATAATACATCATCTGTATATACTATTGGGTGTTTACCACCAAAGCCACATCTTCCATCACCACTTATCCCCCTTTACCTTATTCAAAGATTTGATTCTAAGAAAGAAATTTTATTTTGTTGCAAAAAAAGTTTCATGTTTGACAATGTATTTACTCTCTTACCAAACTATCTGACCCTACCACACATCTTTAACAGGACACATCAATGATAACTACATTGTCAGCCATGAATGTTCTGACATGAATTGTACATTAGTGTTTTCCATCTGATAATGTAAATAAATATTTTACAAATAAGTTTGTAACATACCTACAAGGAGTAACAAGAATAAAAATATATACTATATACTGGAAAGATAGTTATTGAACTCTAATTCTTTATCTAAATTTACATTATTTAATAAGATGTATATTTAAACTTCACTCACTCTTATAGTGTTAAAAGCCAAATTATATATAAACTAGAGGACCGGTGCACGAAATTTGTGCACGGGGGGGGGGGGGGGGGGTGTCCCTCAGCCTAGCCTGCACCCTCTCCAAACTGGGTCCCCTCGAGGGATGTCCGACTGCCCGTTTAGGCCTGATCCTATCGGGATCAGGCCTAAACGGGCAGTCGGACATCCCTCTCACAATCCAGGACTGCTGGCTCCCAACTGCTCGCCTGCCTGCCTTCCTGATTGCCCCTAACTGCTTCTGCCTGCCAGCCAGATCACCCCTAACCACTCCCCTGCCAGCTTGATTGATGCCTAACTGCTCCCTGACAGCCTGATTGCCCCTAACTGCCTTCCCCTGCCAGCCTGGTCACCCCTAACTAAGCCCTCCCCTAAAGGCCTGGTCACCCACAACTGCCCTCCCCTGCAAGCCTGGTCCCCCACAACTGCTCTCTCCTGCAGGCCTGGGTCCCCCGCAACTGCCCTTCCCTGCAGGCCCAGTCACCCCCAACTTCCCTCCTCTGCCAGCCTGGTCACCCTAAGTGCCCTCCCCTGCAGGCTTGATCGCCCCCAACTGCCCTCCCTTGCAGGCCAGGTCCCCCCCAACTGCTCTCCCCTGCAGGCCTGGGTCCCCCCAACTTCCCTCCCCTGCCAGCCTGGTCTCCCCTACCTAAGCCCTCCCCTAAAGGCCTGGTCACTCCCAACTGCCCTCCCCTGCAGGCATGGTCACCCCTAACTGCCCTCCCCTGCAGGCTTGATTGCCCCCAACTGCCCTCCCTTACAGGCCTGGTTTCCCCCCAACTTCTCTCCCCTGCAGGCCTGGGACCCCCCTAACTGCCCTCCCCTGCAAGCCTGGTACCCCCAACTGCCCTTCCCTGCCGGCCCGGTCGCCCTCAACTTCCCTCCTCTGCCAGCCTGGTCACCCCTAACTGCCCTCCCCTGCAGGCTTGATCGCCCACAACTGCTCTCCCTTGCAGGCCTGGTCCCCCCCAACTGCTCTCCCCTGCAGGCCTGAGTCCCCCCAACTTCCCTCCCCTGCCAGCCTGGTCTCCCCTACCTAAGCCCTCCCCTAAAGGCCTGGTCACCCCCAACTGCCCTCCCCTGCAGGCATGGTCACCCCTAACTGCCCTCCCCTGCAGGCTTGATTGCCCCCAACTGCCCTCCCTTACAGGCCTGGTTTCCCCCCAACTGCTCTCCCCTGCAGGCCTGGGACCCCCCCAACTGCCCTCCCCTGCAAGCCTGGTACCCCCAACTGCCCTTCCCTGCAGGCCCAGTCGCCCCCAACTTCCCTCCTCTGCCAGCCTGGTCACCCCTAACTGCCCTCCCCTGCAGGCTTGATCGCCCACAACTGCCCTCCCTTGCAGGCCTGGTCCCCCCAACTGCTCTCCCCTCCTGGCCTAATCACCCACAACTGCCCTCCCTTGCAGGCCTGGTCCATCCCAACTGCCCTCCCCTGATGGCCATCTTGTGGCAGCCATCTTGTGTCCACATGGGGGCAGCCATCTTTGACCACATGAGGGCAGCCATCTTGTGTGTTGGATGGTCAATTTGCATATTACTCTATTATTAGGTAGGATAGAGGCCTGGTGCATGGGTGGGGGCCAGCTGGTTTGCCCTGAGGGTGTCCTGGATCAGGGTGGGGGTTCCCTTGGGGCATGGGGCAGCCTGGGCGAAGGGCCGGTGGTGGTTTGCAGGCCGGCCATGCCCCCGGGCGACCCAAGTGGAGGCCCTTGTATCTGGGATTTATTTATATTCTATAATTGAAACTTTGTAGCCTTGAGCGAAGGCCAGGGCAGGCCAGGGCGGGTGGAAAGCTTGGCTTCCTCCATCGCCAGGGGCAACCCAAGCCTCTGGATGGCTCCAGCTCAGGGGCTGCCACCATTTTTGTTGGGATTTATTTATCTTCTATAATTTAAATTTTGTAGCCTTGAGCGGAGGCCAGGTCAGGCCAGGGTGGGCAGAAAGCTTGGCTTCCTCCATTGCCGGGGAAACCCAAGCCTCCTGCTTGCTCCAGCTCTGTGGCTGCTGCCATATTTGTTGTTAATTTGCATACTCGCTCCTGATTGGCTGGTGGGCGTGGCTTGTGGGCATAGTGGAGGTATGGTCAATGTGCATGTTTCTCTTTTATTAGATAGGATTATTTTCCACAAATGTCCTCATACATTTAAAATAGGCAATTATTAAGAACCCAACTGATGAAACATTTTCAGAAGCAGGCATTTACAGAACAATTCAGTTTATATAAGGAAGCTATTAAATCTAGTGATTTTTCCCACACTTATTTTTCTTCTAGTTTCACATCAGTCTTACATACTAAAGTCACTTTACCCACTTTTAATATTTCAGGTAAAGTGTATCTATACTAATAAAAGAGTAATACGCTATTTAGACCGGGAAACCTTCCAGAAACCTTCCGGACAAACCACCTCCAAACAGCCCTCAGTCCCTCTCCCAGGCAGGCCATGCCCCCCAGCAGGGACCCTCACCCCGATGGGGGCGTAGCCAGCCTGCAAATGGCCATCAGCCCCTTTCCCAGGCCCACCTCACCCCCAGCAGGAAGACTCACCCCGATGGGGGCGTGGCCAGCCTGCAAACAGCCATTAGCCCCTCACCCAAGCAGGCCATGCCCCCCAGCAGGGACCCTCACCCCGATGGGGGTGTGGCCAGCCTGCAAATGGCCCTCAGCCCCTTGCCCAGGCCGGCCACACCCCCCACAGGGACCCTCACCCCGATGGGGGCATGGCCAGCCTGCAAATAGCCATCAGCCCCTTGCCCAGGCCGGCCATGCTCCCCTGCGGGGACCCCCACTCCAATGGGGGTGTGGCCAGCCTGCAAACAGCCCTCAGCCCCTCACCCAGGCTGGCCACACCCCCCAAGCAGGGACCCCCACCCCGAAGGGTGTGTGGCCAACCTGAAAACGGCCCTCAGCCCCTTGCAAGGCTGTCCATGCCCCCCAGCAGGGACCCCCACACAATGGGGGCATGGCCGGCCTGAAAACCACCCCAGCCCCTCGCCCATGCCAGCACCGCCCCCAGTGGGGACCCCCACCCTGATCTGGGACCCCCTTTAGGGCAGACCAGCCAGTCCCCACCCATGCACCAGGCCTCTATCTATTTATACTAATAAAAGGGTTATATGCTAATTAGACCAGGAGAACTTCCAGACAAAGCCATGGTGGCGGGGCCGAGGCAGAGGCGGTTAGGGGCGATCAAGCCAGGAGGGGAGGGCAGTTGGGAGTGATCCGGCCAGTGGGGTGGCAGTTGGGGTTGAGCAGGCTGGCAGGGTGGGGGCAGTTGGGGGCGATCTGGCCAGCAGGGGGGGCAGTTGGAGGCGAGCAGGCCAGCAGGGGGGGCAGTTGGGGGCGATCAGGCTGGTGGGGGGGGACAGTTGGGGGCAAACAGGCAGGCAGGCAGAGTGTTATGGGCGATCAGGCAGGCAGGCAGCTGAGCAGTTAGGAGCCAGCGGTCCTGGATTGCGAGAGGGATGTCTAGACTGCCGGTTTAGGCCCGTTCCCTATAAACTGGCAGTAGGACATCCTTCGAGGAGTCCCAGACTGGAGAGGGTGCAAGCCGGGCTGAGGGACACCCCTCCCTCCCGTGCATGAATTTCGTGCACCAGGCCACTAGTATTCTATAATTTATTTCCCTGATAGTATCCTATCCCCTTTTACTGAACAGCATATAAGCCTCAAATACCTAGAATTTACTTAATGAAAGGCAGCATGGTATAAAAGAAAGATATAATGTGGGAGTTTTTACTCCCCACTTTGATGCTTAATGCCTTAGTCACAAATTTGAAATTTTACCTTTGGTCTTCACAGTAATGACTGAGATTTGATACTCACATATGTAAAAATCAATAAAATTGCCCTATTTCATTGGGTTAATGTAAATGAACAAATTAGTGGCCATGCAAGTATGAGATCTAGCTTTTGTTTGAACTGTAATTCTTTTTATATTGAAAGAATCATCCAACAAAACATTTTTAAGTATTGCTTAAGTGCAAAACATGACATTCTGTGTTGTGCTGTGTGGTAAGTGAATACGTCACATGCAGAACCTCCCTTACAAAGCTTGTAAGCTCATGGTCAATGTCACTCAGACCTATACTTAATGCTGAACCCACAGGAAACATAAATTGAATGTGCTGTATTTGCAGCTATAATCTGTTCTGATAAAACATGTTTCTATTACACAAATTAGATCTTCTGTGATTGCTAAATTGAATATTTGTTAGTTTAAGTTGAGCACTGAGTTGATCCACATAGAATTGGAAGCTAGAATAGCTTGGATAGAATTCTAACCTTCTGAGGGAAAAGAAAAGACCCTTAGTGTGGCTGCCAGGCAGCCAGGAGCTTTTAGCTATACAGAGGCTCCATTCACATGGATGCGCACCTTGCCATCACCTCTGGCAGCTGGAACTTTCTCCTATACTAGGAGCTCAAAAGCTACCATTTTGACAGTATATTGTAATGCATTTTAAAGCCACTGAAACAGCATTCACCTACAATTAGGTGCCTGGCTAAGCTCTTCAAGTTATTTGCTTTCAATAATATATATATAATAAAAACCCAGTGATCGTGATGCCCTAAGGACCAAAGACCGGTCACCAGGAGGTACACTGAGCACCTCTCAGTCCCAGTTCCTCCCCCCGCCAGCCCGTGAGCAGTGGCTCTCACAGTGGGCGGGATGGGGCGCGAGCTACTAGCAGCAGAGAGCTACAAGTGGCGATGAGCTGGGGGCCAGCTGAGGCAAGCGAAAGCGAGCTACTCGTGAACAATTTCGTGCACACTGGGCCTCTAGTACTGGATATAAAGTTGCATAGATTGTGAGTGCTTTGGCCCAACCCTATTTTCTCATGAGACTTGCTATCACAGAATGAGTGATTTCTTTCTTTCTTTCTTTTTTTCAGGAAAGCATATACTCTCTTATTAACAAAAACTATCTTCTCAATTTGGAGTACCCTCATTAGAAAATATTTGTAAGTATACTATCTAGAAAGTAATTCAACAATTAAACTTATTCTTGAAAAAAGTAAAAATGATCAATTTAAATAACAAATAACTGCTACTTGCTGTCTTAAGACACAGATTTGTAAAATGTGATGCTCTAGGCTTGGGTTGGGTTCCCACTCAAAGGAAATATGGCCTTCACAAGGCCTGTTGACAGTGGAGAACAGCTCAGTAGCAGATTATGGGTGAGGATCAAGTCCCTGTGGGTCATGTCAAAGGTCAAAAACAAAAATGGATAATGGGAGCAGGATCTTCTGGAATGAAGGCACATGGTGAGCTGATGTGAAACAAAACTGGAGGCCAGGAAAGTATCTGTAAGTCTGGGCAACGAGAAAAAATGGGCATAAGAACAAGGAACACAGGCTCTAGAGATGTTCAGCAGCTATTTTCAGAAACAGCTGTTCTCCACCAAATACTTTAGAATCAAGTCACTCAAAGTTCAGGCAATAGGAACTCTAAGCTTCCTACCCCTAGTAACTGAATCTCTCTCCACACCATATGTCGCCTGCTTGGTTTCATTCATAGTGCTAAGTAAATGTTTGTATGCTACTTGAGTAACAAGTTAATCAAGCATCAGGGCACATGGCAATTCTATGGTGATGTGTACAGCATGGCCATCAAACATGGGACTGGTGGAGATACAGACACAGGAAAGAAAATTTAAGACACTGCCTCCCAAAGGAGGTCTGAGGAATTGTCACCAGAGAATAAAAAAATGAGGAAGGGATTCTTGAGGTTAAGATTCTCATAGTTGGTGACAGAGCAAAGTATTAACAGAGTACAAGACTTATTTCCAAATATATAACATTTCAGAAAACCTTTATAGGCAATCAGCATTCTCCACATGTTTAAAAATCAGGTGTATATTTATCTATCAGACAGTTTAACACATGGGAATTAGTCACATGCATGAGTGAATCTAAAATTTAATTCACATCAGAGGAATAGTTCAGATATTAATATGAATCATAACAATTATAGTACAGACCTTAAGTTCTAATATGATGTTATATCTAGTTTCATTTTAAAAAATATTTACCTTTTATTTTTCTCTTGTTGACTGAAGGCATAATAGATTACTAGAGGAGATATTTGTTATTTTGGCTGCACAATACCTAAATCCCCTTATATTCTATCTATTTGGAGGACACATAAGGAACTTCCTATCCATCACCCACACCTCTCTGGCCAAAGGTTTTAAACACACACACACACACACACACACACACACACACACAACAAAAACAAACAAACAAACAAAACAAAACAAAACTGGAGGTGATTAAGACTACAACACGAGTTAACACTAAATAGTGTTTTTTGCTTCCCTTTTCTTATTCCACTGAAATTCATTAGCAGAATACTCCCTATGACTGTTCCTATCACAACCCTAACTAGAATTAGATGAGGGCCTAACACAGCAAGACTGAGATTTCGATGAGAGTAATGCCATTTTCAAAATTGGTACAGATGTGTGGCCTCCAACAGAGGGAGCTTTCTTAAGCACTACATGTAGACACTATCCATGAGGAAACATCTATCAATCATACCCTGAGGTGGAACAATGGAGGAGATCTCTTTCTCTAAACCTGACAACATACCTTTTGGAGAAAGATTCTCTCTATGTTAAATTTTTCTGAATAGCATCTAACTTCTTTGGAAGACTATAAAATGTTCAAAGTTTTAAAATGCTTTATTTTTCTAAAAAGCATTCATTCCCCTCATTTAGCTTCAGGTGAGAGTTTCTTTCTCTTTTTCAAAAGTGTATATATACATTTTTAAAGATTAAAAAGATGGTATAAATATAAACTTTTACATTCATCTTCTCAATTCTTCATCTTTGCAGAAATCTCTTATGAGTGTTTAAATAAAGTCATTTTATCTTATAACACCTGTACACTAAATGCTAATTCTCACTGATTCCAATAGTAATAATTGCAGAAAGTTTAATTTTGCATCCATTTTAAAAGCAGAGTACACAGCTGGGATCTCTCTTAAGGGCATCTGTAACACAAACTGCCTCTTTTTCCCTGTAGACTCATCATGTCAGGCCAAAGACTCATGGCCTTTGGCTGCCACAGAAAGCTATGAATATGTAATACAAACTGAAGCTCAAGTGTCCCCAATGAAATATGCTGAGAAACAATTTATTGTGCCTACCCAGAGATTCATCATAAAGAAATAAGAAAACCAAGTCATTGCTGAGATTTCTTTCCTCTACTGATACTGACTCAATATTTCAAATGAGGGGAAAATGTATATAGTGATTGTTTTCATTCTTGGTAAATAATAAAAAGCTGTAAAATTCATCCCACACTTAATTCCAGAATTTTGGAGTCCAGAAAAACTTTGTAGAATACCTCCCATTCCACAACAAACCGTTTTGAATCCTCAAAGACAAACTCAAATATTTGTGCTCCTTCTCAGTTCACCAAAACAAAGGCAGGAATACTGTTTGTTGGAAGCTAACAGCTGCATCCATTTTCGGGGAGAGGAGGAGTTGGTTTTTTCATCACTCTAATTGTTTGCCATAACCATAATTGTATGCCTCAATGAGATATCATTAATTTAAATAAATAAAACTACTGGACCCAGATGTTCTGACTTCTATCACCATATCTAAAACCTATGGGCAGCATCTTATTTCATTATAAACACTAGCAAAAATGCCTACAAACAACAGCCAGATAAAAAGCATTAATTGAATTGCATTCAACCTGATGTAGTTAATCTTTTAACCAGAAGACATAGAGTGGTAAGCATTTTTAATGTAACTATTATTGTGAAATTAAATTGATGCCAGCAGACAAAAGGAAGTAACAAACACACAGACATAATTCAATTAACAGCCATTGAATCGCTTTGTTTAGATGAACTGCTTGTCAGAAATTGTTAATTATCTATAGCTCTGGAATACCAAATCAGGAAACATCTTCTAATTAACTATTAAACATCATTTGTTAATTCTACATTGCTTCATGTTTATAAATGACTATCTATGTGAGATAATAAGTATTGTCCAATTTCAATATCTCTTAAGCATTGCTTCTTAACCACAAGAGTATAATATACCCAATGCTTCTGTGAGCTGCCAGGAGCACTGAATGCCAACACATTTGTACCAGTCAATCTCCAGCCAGTTCTAATTATTCACCTCCACTCATTTGTAGTCACCCAGACTGTCAACCCCCAAGTACCAAGTTTAAGTTAGAGAAGAAAATGAAAACAATTGTGAAATGGAAAAACCTTCCCTAAACTTGCGATTATTCAATTCTAGGCATTTGTCTATCTTTTACTCCACGACTCAATAGCTAATGTTGCAAAAATCATGCAGATTAGGGGGACTAAGACATTTAGAAAAAGATAAAAAGAGCTAATCATATGTGTGGTTGAAAATTATAAAAGGAAAAAGTTACCCATACATTAATGATTGAAATAGATTACTAAAGCCATTCTGGAAGGCAGCTGGATGTAAAGTAGAAATTTAAAATATGAATGTTATAAGCAATGTGTAGAAATAAAGAAGCAGATACAGAAACAAACAAATTCAGAGACAAATACAGAAAGACAGAAACAGAGATTTCTTTTTGCTCATGTGAGATATTTCTAACTCCAGCCTAGATAAAGATGTAAATTCACTGATTTACCAGATTCTATATAATAAAAGGCTAATATGCAAATAGACCGAATGGTGGAACAACAAAACCAATCACTATGACGTGAGCTGACCACCAGGGGGCATGTGTGGAACATGGTGGGTGATGGCCATGGTGGGATGGTGGAGCAGGTGATCTAGGGTGCCAGACCAAGGCGGGACACCGGTCGCTCTCATAGGGGCGAGCCTCTGGTGGATACTGAAAATTCTATGCTCCCACGCCATGGTCCCACCCAGTGCTCGCACCTACTGCCATTGCCCAGCGCCAGTCCCAATCACTCAGCACCATCATGGGTGCGAGGGGCAACTGCCAGTTCCAATCGCCCCTGAGGGCTTCTCAATCTCCCCCAGCTCCTGAGGGGGTGATTGGGGCAGCAACCACCACTCACACCTGTTGACTGCACTGGCCCCAATCGGTCTGCACTGTCAGCGGATTCAAGCGGGGTCAGCGCCATCAGTGTGTGGGAGTGGTGGTGGCGGGAGCAGGGCTGCCAGCAGATAGGGGACCAGGGCCATGGTGGGAGGGGCCAGGCAGGGGTGCAGAGGATGGGCTGAAACCCACCCCTATGCCCACCGCAGCCTCACAGCCCACAGTTCCTTTCAAATTTGTGCACTGGGACCCTAGTTAAGGAATAAAGCCTGAAGAAAGCAAGATGATTGCTTTGGAAATATAAGACACTATAGAATGTTTCTAGGAGGCATTCTCTTTCTCTCTCCCTCTCTTTCTCTTTCCCCCTCCCCATCCATCCCTCTCTTCATCTCTATATCTGTCTTAATTTTCTCCTCACAGTCTCTTAAACATAGAGGAAAGCATGGCCACTGGCAGGTCCCAATCTCTCCACTTTGGAACATACACGGGCAGCAAATGAATGGGTAATTCAAAACAAGTCCCTGAAACTGCTCTAAACAATTGTGATAAAGAAATCTCGGTCTTGTAAGAAAATCACTAATTTCCAGGTTAATGTTCATATGGGGGTGGTGATATACAAGAGGACCTATAGAAGTAGAATGGAAACTGGGTAGAAAACATATATGTGCTACACATATAATATATACATTATATGTATTAATGTAATTTATTACATCTTATACAAAAATCAATACAATTGGATTATAGAGCTAACCATGAAAGTTAAGCAAAAGCCTTGTATTAAAAACATAAAATATCTCTATGAAATGTTTTGTTTCCTTATTTCCATGAATATTTGATAGACAAAAATTCCTTGCCTGGCACATGAAAACACCTACAAAGCTTGAAAAATTAGACTACATTAAAATAGGATCTTCTTATAATCACATTTGCACTTTCACAAATTTAGAAAATTCCCTGCCATTTTCACACTTTAATATATATGAAAAATACCAAAAACATGTGCCAGTGTGCTTATGGAAAGCAAGAACTCTGAGCTAAGAAATTAAAAAAAAAAAAATGAACACCAACAACCTGGTACTGGTGAGAATCAACTGAAAGCAATAATGGCTTAACTCCTGGTGTTTCCAATGTTGTTGCATTAAGCAGAGTAAAGCAGTTAAATGGAGAAAAATACTCTGGTTTCCAGTGACCCAGCCTTTGAGACATCACTGTGATGGAACAGCCTTGGGAGAAGCTGGCCCACTTTGGGCTACACACTTAGTGGGACGCACTAAGAGAACTAGATCTTGGTCATGAGGTGGAGCTGTCCTGGCTCACATACTCTGCTTGGATAATGCTTTTTTGTTCAACCTGATTCTTTCCTGAGATAAGTGAATTTTGGAAATAGTTTACAAGCCATTTTTCAATGACCAGTCACCCAATTCACATCTCTCCTCAATTATCTCTATTTTGAAGAACTGAGCCAGTCCCTTGAGATTATGGTACCTACTATGGGTTCATGAGTTGTGGGCAGTCAGGGAAGAACAGTTAGTTTCTCAATACCTTGTATTTATTCACAACACTCTAATAAATAAGTGTATGTTTAGGAGATTTTTTCTAAGTACTTAATTCTCAAGACTTAAAATATTGAGTTCAAGATAAATTGAAAAAGCTTTATCCATTATCTATAATTCCTCTATTTTAAATCACTTAATGGGAAACCAAAATAACCTCTATTATCCTAATATATAAAAACCCTGGGTCCATGACATCCACAATGACCAGAGGCTCGACCAACTGGAAGTCAATCCTGCAGTCAGTGCTGGGATGCCATGGTGACCCAGCACCACTGACTGCTATGGCTGCAAGCACAGTGACCCAGCACTGACTGCTGAGAGGTCTGCGAATCAGGCTGAGAGAGAGGCCTGAAGAGAGAAGCAGGGTCTGATCTGTAGCCTTTGTGGCAACTGTTGTTCAGCACTTGCCTCTCTCTCTCTCTCTCTCTCTCTCTCTCACTCTCTCTCTCTCTATCTCTTCCCTCTCCCCAGGCCTGGCCAGCAGCCACACCTCTGTTTCTCTCCAGGCCTTCACGGGGGCTGCTGATCAGCCCCGCCTTTCTGATCAGGCCCCATTGATAGGTCCAGAGACGCTGACTGGCATAGAAATGGACCAATCAGAACCAAATCTGTGTCAACTGTGAAGAGCCAATGGCTGCCTAAGAGGTGGAGCTTTTGACGCTGACTGGCATAGAAACCGACCAATCAGAACCAAATTGTCTGGCAGAGCAGTGCAGTTGGGGGCAAGATCAGGCCTATAGGAGAGGGCAGTTGGGGGCAACTAGGCCAGCAGGGGAGGGCAGTTAGGGGGGACCAGGCCTACAGGAAAGGGCAGTAGGGGAGACCAGGCCTGCAGGGGAGGGCAGTTGAGAGTGACCAGGCTGGCAGGGGAGGGCAGTTGAGAGGGACCAGGCTGGCAGGGGAGGGCAGTTGGGAGCCATCAGGCCAGCAGTAAAGGGCAGTTGGGGGCGAGATCAGGCCTGCAGGAGAGGGCAATGGGGGGCAACCAGGCCAGTAGGGGAGGGCAGTTGGGGGCGATTGGGCAGGCAGGGGAGCAGTTAGGTGTTAATCAGGCCAGCAGGGGAGCAGTTAGGGGGTGATCAGGCTGGCAGAAAAAAGCAGTTGGGGCAATCAGGCAGGCAGGCAGGCGAGCGGTTAGAAGCCAGCAGTTCCAGATAGTGAGAGGGATGTCCAACTACCAATCCCTGTGAGATCGGGCCTAAACTGGCAGTCAGATATCCACCAAGGGGTCCCAGATTGGAGAGGGTGCAGGCTGGGTTGAGGGATAACCCCCGCCCCCAGTGCACAAATTTCATGCACGGGGCCTCTAGTAATTTAATAATCAAAATAACTATAAATGATAGAATTAAGCATTAAATACCTGCCAACATTATATTAGGTGAAGAAACCAAAACACATGACAATTAAGTATCAAAGCCAGTATTTTAACAGACTTATTAGACTTTAGGCTCTTATTTTTATTATTATCCTCTGAAGTCCCCTTTTCTTTTTCATATACAACTTCTCATGCTTCTAGGACAATGAGTAAAGAATTACCATATTTTTCCTTGTATAAGATTTCCCCATGTATAAGACGCCTTCCCTCCCCCCCCCCTCCCCGACACACACATTCTCTTTTCCAACCCAAGATTAAGAAATCAGTATTTTAAACATTTTGCTGGTTTTTCTCTTAATGCCTTCTTTTTTTGGCATCTTAAGGAGTTGTTCTTCCTGTTTTCTCCACTGTTTGATCATATACTCAGTGGGAGGAAGTCCAAATTGTCTCTCTGCAGCTCTATTTCCATGCTCTTTTGCATAGCTGATTACATTCAGTTTGAATTTTGCAGAGTAAGACAAATGCTTACCAGTATTTGACATATTTATGGGCTCAGAATGCTCCAGTCCCTGCTGCATTTGTGCACTCTCCACCTACAATTATGGCATTAGCTGATATCAGTAACAATAAGGCTTGAGATTGGAGGAAGCCTGTTTGACAAGGTATGGCAGCTATGCACCCACGGGGCTCCCTCCTTCACTGACTTCCACGTATCAGACACCCCTCAATTTTCAGTCTAACAATTTTAGAAAAACATAGCATCTTATACACAGAAAAATACAGTACCCACACCTGTTCCAAATAACTAAACCTTACATCATGAAATAAACACTTGTAATATATTAGTAATTTTTATTTTTAACTAGAGGCCTGGTGCATGAATTTGTGCACCAGTGGGGTCCCTCAGCCCAGCCTGCCAGACCCCAGCAGCAAGCTAACTTACTGGTCGAAGCATCTTCTCCCTGGTGGTCAGTGCATGTCATAGTGAGCAGCTGAGCAGCCTTAGCCTATCATTAGCATACTAGAGGCCCAATGCACAAAATTTGTGCTTGGGGAGGGTCTGCTTAGCCCAGCCTGCACCCTCTCCAATATGGGACCCCTCAGGGGATGTCCAACTGCTGGTTTAGGCCCGATCTCGGGGATCGGACCTAAACCGGCAGTCAGACATCCCTCTCACAATCCTGGACCACTGGCTCCTAATTGCTCACCTGCCCGCTGGCTTGATGGCCCCTAACTGCCTCTGTGTGCCGACCTGATCTCCTCTAACTAACCCCCTGCCGGCCTGGTCACCCCTCATTGCCCCCTGCTGCCAGCCAGGTCGCCCCCAACTGCCCCCTCCCTGCTGGCCTGGTCACTCCTAACTGCCCCCCCCCACCCGCCTGTCTGGTCATCCCTTACTGCCCCCCCTACTGGCCTGGTTTTCCCCAACTGCCCCCCCCTGCTGGCCTGGTCACCCCTCACAGCCCTCCCCTGCTGGCCTGGTCGCCCCTCATGGCACCCCTGCCTGCCTGGTCGCCACACACAGCCTGCTGTTCAGTCACTTGGTCGTCCCTCACTAACCCCCCTGCTGGCATGGTCATAGGCAGCCATCTTGTGAGGGTGTGAGGGTCAATTTGCATGTTACCTCTTTATTATATAGGATTACGCTTTGATTGTTTGAACTGACAACCAGACACTTAGCATATTAGGCTTTTATTATATAGGATATCTGTGTATGTTTCCATATACCTGTGATTTAAAAGACAGAAATAAAATTAAATGATTATTTATAAGACAGGGATAAAATTAAATGATTACTTATTTGTGTTTCATATTATATAGATACTTTAAAAATACAACATCAAGTGATATCAAACTCTCCCTGATAGTCTGGGGTCAAATGCCCTTCAGGCTGCTTTATTCCTACAAGAGCTGCTGATTTGAACCCTGAGCTTTCTAAGATTCTTGTATTTGCTTTTTATAGGTTTATCTTCAGGCTGTTAAGCTATTCATTGCTATTTTCAATGAGTAGCTTGTATGTCTCCCCTTTCTAATTTGTTCTTTCTAATTGCCTACAGTTTGAGATCTTGTACAATCTTGATTGTGTGTAAACTGAGATAAAACAATAGAAGAGAGTTGTACTTTGTGTGAGAAATAGAATTATGAACTTGAAGTCTTCATTTTGACTTCTTCCAAATACTTGAGTTTGTTAGTGATATACAGAAGCAACAGACAATTTAAAAAAAAAAGAAAGTAAATTGCAAAAAAGAGATGTAAAAAGAAAACTGTTGGTAGTTCTAAAAAATTCATTAAGAACATAAAACTCAAGTATTAATGCAATTTTAGAAATCTTCAGAAACTATTTTCTATTAATGAGCCAAGTACACTATACAAAATGCCAGACTTCGCTATACTACTGTGATGCTAAGGAAGAAATAATAAAGTATTTTCTTCAAACATCAGTCTAATCTGGTGAGGGTTTGTCTCTGCAAAAGGAACAACGTCTCTCTATCTGCTCCTGCCACTCCCCACTTCTTCCCTTCATTTTCCCAAAATGGGGAAAACTAATTTTTCAGATTGTAGAATATTTGAAGGCATATATGTAGAAACCATCTGGATTTCCTGGCCTCCTACCAAGATATGAGCCTGCAACTACCTAACTTTACATGAAAAGACTCAAGAAGGCCTGAATATGGAAAGCTTTGTTTTTTCCTCTCCACTCCCATGGAAAAGGAGGGAGAAATGGACCCAGGCCTACCATCCCAAGAAAGATGCTTTGACTACGCCTTTCTCCATCTGAATACTTCAGTATGCTGGCAGCTGGCAGTTCTTCCAGGTTCCAGGATTGTGAAGGCAACCAGAGGACTGTACTTTTCTCAAAATGAGATTTAAACCTTAACGGAAAGAGTGGCCTGTGTAGGCCTCCAACCTAAGGCCTATGCCTAAAGAGGCACACTAGGATTTGGTACTATCCAGTTGACAATAAAATGACATCTTCATTCCCATTCACTTGTATTCCTTTCATAAAACTCCCTTGAAGATTACATTGCCAGAAAGGGGATTGGTAGGACAGGACTTGAGAATTCATTCATTCTTTAAGTAAACACCATCTAACATATCATAACATATTTAAATCCCAACCTTCCTTCAAAAACCTCTACCTGTATATATGAACTGCTTCATTGAGCATCTGCCACTGTGCTAGCAAAATAATGAGTATAAATAAGTTTAGAGTAATAAATGTTGAACAAAATTTTTTATATTTGTCAATCTCATTTAGAGAAATTATACCATTTTATTAATTTCTGCCTTAAGGAAACAGAAAAATATCATAAACTACACTCTAAATGAACCACACTAGACCTTATAATGAAGCTTGCTCAATTTCTATGCTTTTTCAGTTTTCCTCGGTTTGTTATAAAAAGTAACATTTTCATCAACCTATTTTACAGCAAAGTCGGAAGACCTTGTGACACAATATGTTTCCAGTTAAAGAACAACATTCATTAAAATACAAGTTCTTAGAAGGCAGGAGCTCTGGACTCTGTTTGGGCTCCATTATATTTAATGCACTTTCTTTTACAGTACCAGTGATTACGAAGATAACGCAGTGTCCAACAGCAAAACAGCATATGTCATAGTGAGGCTGTTTGGAAACTCACAGTTGAGAGATTGTAATAGATGCTGGTGGCTACTATGTACTTTTCAATGGGAGATAAAAATGAATTGCAGATGTTTTCCCCACAGTGATGGGCTTACTATAGGAAAGAGTAATGTTTTGGATTCCAGTCACTACTGGACAAAAGAGAACATAAAAACAGTTGCTGACATGTCGCTACGGCACAGGGCATCCAAAAAGGGACTTCTCACCAAGAGAAAAACAAGTTACAGTGTTAGAACCACAGTGTCCTCTAAAAGGCAAAAATTGTTCCTCGAACTAGAACTACAACTGGAGGTGGGGAGAAGGTTCCAAAGCACAGACACAGGGCCAGGTGTTATCTGTGCAAACAGCTGCTGCATAGTAATTCACCATTTGCAAAACCAAATTTCTCAGCTACAAAGAACCCTGACTTCACCCCTGGCCAAGGAAGTTTTCTACTTCATTTGAGCAATTCTGAGAATGGGGGAATAGAGTCCGTGTCTTCTTCAATCCAAAAGGCTATAGGGAAAACCCAAACTTAGCTGAGATGACAGGAGAGACCTGATGAAGGAAGTAGCTAACTTGTTCCATTTAGCACAAGTCATTTCAGTTCTCCACCTCTCAGTTCCCTAATGCATAAGATTACAGGATTAGATAGGTCATTCCAGCTTTTATATTTTATGATTCCAAGCAATAAAGTGTAAGTACCAGAAAATCTTTAATATTTAATAAGTCATATCCCTCCATACAACATCCATGTAACACTGGTAAGTAAGGTGACTGATATATTCAATGTACTTGGATAAACAGGTGATGGCAAGAAAGGAGACAATCTCTCCAAATCCAAGGATTACACTTTGGAAGAACATTAATAAATTTGTTCACTGGAAGAATTAAAATTATTAAAATGAAAAAAATTAAGTAGAGAAACAAAGCACAAGTAAACTGCAGTGCCAAGTTTCCATGGAAACTCCAGAGAATAAGCATATATGTCACAAACATTATGCTGAAGGGGATAAAAGTATTATAAACATTAAGTTTTTAAAGATTCTAGCCACTAAAGCCACTATATATTAGATAATACTCTCTAAAAATCATTGTTCCATCAAAATTATTGATGACATTGTCCATTGTTTCATTTAGATCCTGCCAATTCCTGGCCTAGAAATGGAAGGACATTAACAGGCATGTTGTCCACTCCACCTGACACTTAGCATCTCTGCCAACAGGCCACTCTATGCCCCCTCTTTTATTATTGTAGAGCTCATGCATGATAATCATCCATGTTTGAAGTGTGATAGTGATTTACCTGACACAGGTAGCAGTGCTCAAAATAAAGAGATGGGGTCTTACTCCCAAATCCTAGTCTCACATTTGTAATGAATCTTTTCTAACCAGGTGATATGGAAATTCCCAAATACACACACTCCAAAAAAAAAAAAAAAAGCAAAAGCAATCAGCCATGTCCCTCTCCTTAAGAAAGAAACTCTCAGCTCATTTTGCATCCATGAGACTTCCATGTCCCATGGTGATCCTTATGATCTCTGCAAGTCAGCAAGGAAGCTGTGTGATCCCACTGCATGTTAGAGCCAATTGCTTTTACATTATTTTAAAATGAGAAGGAGGAACAGGTTAACTCCAAAAGAGATTAAAGATAACAGAATAGATGAAAAACCTATGATAACCAATTTAATTTCTTATCAGACAGGGAAAAGGAGATGAACTCCAATGAAAGACATGTTTTAGACACAAACACTAAGCCACTCATTTGTTTTGATTTACAAACCATGCCCTCCACAGCTCAAATGGTGGATTGTTTTCCGTAGTATCCTAAATCAATTTTAAGGGACTATGGGAACTATTTATCAAATGTGCATAACAATTTCCCTGCTTCTCCTTCAAAGAGCAGTTTCTCATATCCATTTAGGTTTCATAGTAATGAGTTCTACGTAGTTCCCTTCCCTGTGTTTTATCTTTTTGAATCTTCCTTTTTATATTCTTTCACTTGATGAATAATCATTGAAGAGTAACCTCATAGTACTAGATAAACTTCAATAAGATATTGTCCTTGCCCTAGTTAGTTTTACAGAGGCAGAAACAGACACATGTAAATGAAACAAAATAATTTGTTCTATGTGCAATGATCCTATAAAATAAAAAGCTAATATGCTAATTAGACTGAACAGCAGAATGACCTTCCGGACAACCTTCCGGACAAAGCTGGGGCTGCAAGGGCCTGCCAGGGCCGAGCCCCTTGCACGGATTTTGTGCACCGGGCCTCTAGTAAAATTGCAACACTGTAAAATTAAGGAATACAAAGAAGTAACTAGGCATTGATGTCTGTGGGAGACATAGAGGTCAGAAAACTAAACAGGTATTTACTCTGGGGCCACAGATTGGGAGAGGAGTTAGATGTGGTCGTAAAGCACTACAGTTAGGTAATATTACAAAACTTCTAATACTAATTACACTGGAAAGTTCTCTGCTTGTAAAACTAATAACTGTAACAAGTAATTATTTTGGTTTCCTCTGATCCATAAATTGTTTCTTTTTTCCCCCTCTCCTTTTCAAACTCCAATTACATCTACATTAGCTAGCTTAATGCACCCCATGGCTGAGACTATGTACTGTTTTGTGTTTTTTTTCATGGCTGAGACTATGTACTGTTTGGTTTTGTTGTTTTTTCATTATATACTATGGTTTAAGTAGCTTACATCAATGAACTTCAAATTCTTGGATTCTTTAGTTACTACTAATTTCATCAGATGGATTCAGTAGTTCGGAAATTTCCACTTGGCACTTCTTTTTAAGGTTGTAAATAAATTTAATTGTAGGAAAACATAGGCAAGGGATTGGAAAACTAAATTAGAAACCTGAAAATTCGAGTATGTACCTACTTTTGTTCTATCATTTAAAAAGAAACTATTTCTACTGTAATTTCTAATGCTAACTATGGCTTCATCTCATATATGTGTTTGCTAAACAACAACAAAAATCAGAAATTTACAAGTTTCCAGGACTAGAGGCACTGCTGGTTTTAGAATATGACAGAGGACTACATACCTCATGTAAAAAGTTCCTTATACAACCTTTTTCATCTCCAAACAGGAAAACAAGAAAGGTAGTGTAGGAAAGACAGTATTTAGTTTTCTTATGCAGTATAATTTTTTTAAAAATATTAATCCAGGAAATCATCTTTTTTTATGTTTGCAGACCAGGAAATAAAATATTCCATCATTACACAAACACAGTATTAACCAACCTACATAAAAAATGAGATTACTCACATCAGGAGGCTCAAAGTATTCCCCATTCTTTGTTCTGATTTGCAGAAACGAAGGTGCAAATTTTGGAGCCAGTCTTTCTCATATCTTGAGAATGAATGACAAATGAGTTTGAACAACCAAAAGGACTTTTCATCATAGCTGATGCCATTTTATAATGTAGAAATTCATTTTTTCCTACTTTAATTCAAGTCCATTCTTAAGAATATGTTGTCCAACAACTAAAACACTTTCAGGATTTGTTGCCTGTCTGTGTATTTATTTATGACTGCCTTCTGCTATCATCCGGAGCCCCCGGGACCATCTGGAATGACATTTGCTTTGACCTCATGTATCTAGGACGCTTGCTAAAGGGTCAATAACTAATTTAGAAAAATGAAGCTTCTTTAAGCAACTCTTTTAACTGGTGATCACACAATGACCTGCAATGCATCTGTGTTACCAGGACACAGGGCTTGAGCACACCTTTTAGCAGAAACCAGCCCTTGTCCATGAATAAGCTTTGTTACCTCTGCAGCAAGTCGTCTCCGAGGACGCCGCTTCTCGGGCCTTTTGACCTGCAGCTAGACGGGGCGGACAAGTGACGAGCTTCAGACACCTTCTAAGGAGTCACCCGACATCTGACGACTCGATACAATTCTGCTGGCGATGTCTTCTCTCGGCTTGCTCACACCGCCCTGCCAGCGGAATTTCCCATTTTCCCTCCAGTTAACACTTGTAATTAGAGGTACAGCGATTCCAAACACGTCTTCTCCAGCCAACAAGCGGATGAACTGGTATCCCGGCAAGATGCAGCCCAGGCACCCAGCGGGTCCCGACGCCCATCATGATGGCACAGGTGGCAGAAGTCACAGGCCTGGAGCACCATGCCCGCAGGGCTCTGCAGCCAGCTCAGCAGCGGGCCCAGGGGGCAGTGATGGCCACTGCCGCTACGGCCTCCACTGGTGCTGCTTCTTGTTGCCAAGTTGCCTGTCACTGCGAGGCTGCCCCGGGCACACCCATCAGCGCTAGGGGTCATTAGCGGCTGGGGCCTGGAAGCCTCGGTGCGCACTTCGCTCCTCACGTGCTTTGCGAGATCCTCCCCTCACAGCTGCGCCTCCGGGTGCACGCAGCACCGCCCACCACCGGTGCGACCGCTTTAAGGCCCGCGCACGCGCCCCCGGAAGCCGCGTGGGCGTTGGGGTGGACGCACAGTACAGAGTCCGGGGAAAGATGACCCCGTGTGCCAGCGCCTGGGAGCTCTGTGTTCGTCCCCTCCTCCTGGAAGAACTCCCTGTTGGTAAGCCTTCTGCACCAGCGCAAACCGCAGAGCGCCCCAGTGGGCCTCACGCAGCCCGTGGTGGGAAGTGGGGGGGCAAGATTCCTGATGGCCCTGGTGTCAAACCAACCCGCAGTGCCATCTGGGTGGCGGCGCGAAAGGAATGCTGGGATCTAGAGCCCTCCCCCCCCCCCCACGCCCCTCAGGTCCTACCCCACTTGGTACATGTTAAACAAGCTTCTGTAAACTACATTTGAAGTACAAACAAGTGCACAATTTTAACAGTATGTGTGTGTCAAACGTATAAAATCATCACAATCAGTGGGCGAGCATTTCTATCACCTTCGAACGTTTTACTTTACATTACGTCTCCCACTCCTATTCCCGGGGCCACCGCTGATATGCTTCGTGTCACTACAAATTTGTTTGCATTTCCAGGAATGCTTTGAAAATGGAATCATGTCGTATATAGTCTTTTTTTTTTTTTTTCCTGTCTTTAAAAAATTCAGAATGATCATTGTGAGATGTGTCCGTATTTATCAGTTGTTTGCCCCACTGCTCCCTGCCCTTTTTCATTCGGTTGGGGGTTACCACAGTCTGTTCACCCATTCAGCCGATGAGGGACACTTTTCTTCCGGTTTGGGACTTTTGGAAATTAGGCAGTGTGCACTTTCATGCACACATCTTTGCACATTTTTTTTTTCCTTTTGGGTAAGTACCAAAGAGTAACAGCAGGCATATGTTTAATTTTGTAAGGAATTACTGAACATGCTCCATTGTGTTCAACCACTTGCTTTTCACTAGCAGGATATGAGAGTTCAAGTTGGTCCATAGCCGTGACAACAAAAAACATGGAAAAGCTTCTAAAATTTATTTTAGTAATTCAAACTGGTTTGTAGTGCTATCTCTCTAAGATTTTAATCTGTAATTTCTCGTAAGTAATAATGCTGTGCATTTATTTCACGAGTGAATTGGCCATTTACATATCTTTTGTGAAGTGCCTGAGGTTTTGTTGGTGTTTTAAAATCAAGTGTGTGGTCTTATTGAAATGTAAGACATCTTCACACATTCCACATGTGTGTTCTTTGTGTGATATAGGTCTTATAAATGTTTTCTCCTAATCTATGACCTAACTTTTATTTTCATGATAATGTCTTTCAAAAACCGAAAGGTTTTATTTTCATGAATTCAAACTTATAGATATGTAATTGCCTATCTATCTAGATCTATAGATAAATATTATGGTTTGTTTTATTTGTATTCTATCTAAGAAAACATTGTCTATGCCAAATCTTTAATAATTTTATTCTAAGAATGTTATGGTTTCTGATCTATTATTCGTTTTGAGTTATTATGTGTGTATGGTGTAAAGTAATGGTCAGTTTGAAAAATATATTTGATATCCAGTTGACCCAGCACAATTAGTTGAAACTAATATACTTTCCCACTGAGTTGCCTTGAAACCTTTATCAACAGTCAGACTTCTGAAATCAAGTTGAAAATGTGCAGAGTTACAGAGTATAGTGCCTACTCTTAGAAGAAATTGCAAGTTACCAACTTTTTCTAAGTTATCAGATGGTTTGGTGGAGAGAGAAGTGGTTGATTACAGAGGGGATACCCAGAAGAATTTTTAGGGTTATTGAGCTGTTTTGTGTGAAACTGGAGTGTTGGTTACATGACTCTATGCATTTATCAAAATCCATAGAGAATGAACTTTACTGAATGCAAATTCAAAATATCAGCCACAGTGTCAAGGGATTCTAACATGGAATACAGATGGTGGGATATAAATCTAAACATATTACAAATGTCTGATATGACTTCAATGAAGATAGTTGGGGTTAGGGCTGACTTAAGTAACTTTAGAAACAATGCTTTTACTGAATATTGTAAAGCTACAGACTAAAGGAACCATATAAACATAGTACTCTAGTGATTGAATTGATTTCCTAGGAGAGTATGAGTTTAGCAATTCTGAAACTACTTTACATGTATCAATTTTTATGTGTATCAGTGCTTTCTAGTTTGCTTTTTAAAAAGCCCAAATACTTATTTTTAATACTTGTGCATAGGAAAAACAACTTTTATGCTCCTCCCTTCAAAAATATAGATCTATTATTCTCAGAGAATTTTTCATCCAAGAGAACTCAAAGATCCTTTCCAGAACTAAGTTGCAAGCTTTGTAATTGTTTTAAAATTGATTGCTATATGAAATAGGCTTATGTGTTCTGACAATGTGCTAATACAATAAAAGGAATTTTCAGTAGCAAAGGAGTTACAATTTTTCATTGGTTGTAATAAGTTTGCAGTGGTGTTTTTTTTTTTTTTTTTTTCCGTTTCATTGCTGTCTCTTTGTAGATAAAATGGGATTTCATAAGCTCTTGTTTTTCAACCTCGGTTTCTAGGAAATTTTTTCATCAGGATGCCTGCTCAAGGCTAAATACAGCTCAGAGAAAAATACATCCAAAAAAAGCCTTTAAAAGATTTATTGTGTTGTGCTTAATGGGAAATATTGTTACTGTACAAATACATTGTAAGGTGTAACCTTGAGTGTTTGTTTACTGGGCTACTTGAAAGTAAATGTAATAGCCTTATTTTCCAAAACAGATAAACTACTTTTCAACTGATATCTATGCAATATTTTCCAAGAAATTTTCTTAGGATATAAGTACCTGTTTTAGCATCAGTAAAATAATTTAAATGTGTGTTTATCATTCAGATGTAAGCTATGTAGTTAGGAATATTCATTCTCTAGTACTAGAAATGCTTTCATTAGTTTTATGTGAACTATGCAGTTCCTATTTTCCAAGACATGGTGTCCCTGGTTTCTTCCTCACTTTTGGTTTTAACTACAAAAGTTTCTATTTGTGGAATTTTGTAGATATACAATGTGTGCACCAGAGGAAACTAGTGTCAACCGACCTCAGATAGAGGCCACAAGTAGTGGCTAATCTAAGGCCACTTTTGTACTTACAAATATGGATGTAGAAACAAACTTTGGAGTGGAACCAATATGTGAAGTGAAGACTTAGTATGTGCAGCTGCTTTGCCTGTGGGAAATAGAAATGGGAAGTCTTGTGTGGTAGACAAAACCTTGTAAATATTTAGCAGTAGATGAAATAAAACCTAATACAGGGCTGGCCTGGACAAGATCGGTATCTCAAGTTCAATTCCCTACTCTGTTCCTGCTGACTAGGTGACTAAGCATGAAAGGCCCTCCTGTAACCTCTGCTGCCTGGTCTGTCCCTGGACACTGCATAGTTCAAGGGTTTTCACCACAAGCAGGGGAGAGAAGGCCACCAGGAATGTCTCATTCATTCACCAATCACTGCAGTAACAGTCACTATAACAGGCAGTGGGCATATAGTTTTGAACAAAATCATATACAGCTCTTGTATAATATATCCTACTAGAAGCCCAGTGCACGAAATCATGTGGCCCCACCCACCCGTGCCAGTCTTTGGTCGTTACAGTGTTAGGGCCACTGGGTTTTTATAATATAGACTAGAGGCCCAGTGCATGAAATTCGTGCACGGGGGTTGGGGTTGGGGGTAGGTCCCTCAGCCCGACCTGTACCCTCTCCAATCTGGGAGCCCTCAGGGGATGTCCTACTGGTGGTTTAGGCTCGCTCCCTGTGGTTCTCTGCTCTCTGCGGACCTGCCTGCTCGTCGCTGCTGCAGGCCCTGGTGTCTGCTCTCTGCAGGGGCCTGCTTGCCCCTCACCATGGTGTGGGCTAAAAGGACGACTCCAGTGCAGCTGAAGGGACTGGGTGCCGCCATCTTGTGGCTATGGATGCTGCCATCTTTGTGACAGAGTGACGGTCAATTTGCATATTCCCTCTTTATTAGATAAGATAGTCTAGTGAGGAAGATAAATAATAATTTATAACAGTCAAGATTTGTTAATTATTTATAATTTATAGTATGACCATTAATAATGTAATTAATATTAATACTTTATTATCTTTTATATAGCTAAGCTGCATGAATTATTTACCAGAAATGTTCAAAAGACTTTTTAATTCATCTAATTCTCACATACACCAGTGTGGTAAGTACCATCATTATCTTCCTCTCACAGAAAATCTGGGGCACACGAATTTCCAGGAGCAATGCCAATTTCCAGTAGCTGGTGAACTGGGATTCAAATCCGGAATAACTAAGATTACCTTTCAATTAGTAAATAAAAACATATGTAGTTAGCAGCTTAAGATTTGTTCCAAAAAGTAAATGAATCCAGTGTAGTGAAAGGCGATTATACAGTGGGATGTTCAGTATATATGTAATTAGTTAACCAGAGGAAGGCCCTCTGGACTTGAAGGCTGAGAAGTAAGAAGCCAAATGAAGATCAGAGGGAGGCAGAAATAAGAACAGATGAAAAAAGATTCAGAAGCAGGAAAAAAATTACCTGTGAGAGTAATTTAAATGAGCTTGACTGTGAGAAAATATGTATGAGAAAAGATGATTGAGTCCAAATTGGGCAGGCAGCCAGGTCCAGGGTCCAATTTCTTTACACTCACCAAACCCCTTCCAACCTATACTGAAAATGCACCAGCTCTGCTATACTGGTGGAAGGGCATTTTACATTTGAATCATGTGAAGCAAAATAAAGTTTAGTCCACTACTGGAGTATATAATTCCTGTGCTGTTTCAAACCTTAGAAGCCTTTGAATTTTAGAAAACCAAATGCTTTCAAGCCAACTTTTTTATTCTGTATAGGTACTAGGAAAGTATGATCATATCTCATGTCAAATTGCTACTCATACCCATAGCCTTTTAAGTCATTTTTGTTCCCCCTAAATACATTTAGTTTATTCCCAAATTCATACTTCTGAGTATATTTTCATTAATTCAAATACTATACTTGTTAGTGCCTACCTTGAGCCAAACACTGCATAAATTATGGGGATAGAGATGATCAGGACAGATTTGATTGGAATTTATAAGCTAATGTGAAACAGGCAAGTAAATACATAATTAAGAAGATATAAAAGGGGAATAAAGTGTTGGGAGCACATACAAAGGGGAAACAGTGACAGAGATTGCCAGAGTGAGGTAATATCTAAGCAGAGGCCAGAAAAAAGAGTATACATTAAGTAAAAGGTTGGGGAAAAGTAATGACTTAACTCAGACATTGGCAAACAATCTGCACTATACTTTGTTTATTTTTATGAATAGACATCGATGACCATTTCCATTTGCTTATGGTTGCTTTCATGCAACAATAGCAGAATTGAGTAGTTGCCACAATTACTCTTTGACTCCAAAAAGCTAAAATAGTTACTATCTGACCCTTTACAGGAAAAGTTTGCTGACCCTAGTCTAAATATATGGGAAGGAGTAGAGATGAGTGAAAATGGAGACAATACCAGGAGTACAATAAAATGATAGCCTGAACTAGAGCAATAAAGATGAGGATTCTCACCTCTTCCTGCCCACCCAACCTACCCCCAGAAAAAGATATCAGAATACAAAAATATTTTTGAAGTAGAAGCAACAAGACGTAGTGATTCATTGGTTGTTGGGGACATAAATGACCTCTCTGTGGCATTCAGTTATAAAGTTAGTAAAAGGTCCCATTTGTGTATGTTGATTTTAGAAGAAAATGTTGACTTAAATATGTGGTTCTGTGATTTATCACTTATCAGCATGTGGATAGTAAATGAAACCAGGAAAATGAATAGATTCATTCTTTCATGCTTAGAGAGAACATGTGTAGATAAGGGTCCAGAACAAAGCCTAATACTATATAATAAAAGCTTAATATGCTAAGTGTCCGGTCATCCGGTTTGCCGTTCAACCAATCAAAGCATAATATGCTAATAATATGCTAAGGCTGCTCAACTGCTCACTATGACATGCACTGACCACCAGGAGCAGACAGTCAACTCGTCAACCAGTCACTATGATGTGCAGTGACCACCAGGGGACAGACCCTCTGACCAGTAGGTTAGCTTGCTGCTGGGGTCTGGCCCATCAGGATTGAGTGAGATGGGCCAGACATGCCCTGGAGCCCTCCTACGGCCCCTCCCCAGCTGGCCAACCTCCTGCGTTCCTCCCTGACCCTGATCGTGCACCAGTGGGGTCCCTTGGCCTGGCCTGCATCCTCTCACAATCCAGGCTGAGGGACCACCCCTCCCCCAGTGCATGAATTTCATGCACTGGGCCTCTAGTATTTAAGAACTGGGTGAAGAAAGATGAGAGCCATAAACCAATAGATTTAACAAAAACAGGTGGAAATATAAGCCAAAATAAAGTTTTCTTTGTCAAACTCATAAAGAATCCAAGAATATTAATAGAAGAAGAAAAGCAAATCCAGGCTGAGGGACCACCCCTCCCCCAGTGCATGAATTTCATGCACTGGGCCTCTAGTATTTAAGAACTGGGTGAAGAAAGATGAGAGCCATAAACCAATAGATTTAACAAAAACAGGTGGAAATATAAGCCAAAATAAAGTTTTCTTTGTAAAACTCATAAAGAATCCAAGAATATTAATAGAAGAAGAAAAGCAAATATAATGTGAAATTGATATTGGCATATAATTTAACTAGTTATGTACACATTTCTTTTATCCTTTGAATCTTATGTAGAGTATATCCTTACAAACACTATACACATATCAGCCCATGTCTAAATAATAATGCCTCTGCACAGTGGTTATCTAGACTAGAGAAACTCAGATATAGTCCTCAGCTCTATAGATCTTGTAATAACTTATCTATTATTAAATAAAGTATCAAATGAAATAAGCGAACCCTAAAGCTCTATATTCCATAACAATTTTTAAGAAATGTGAAGAGGAAGAGAAATTACCTAAGGAAACTTTCATATGACCAGCAAAAATGGGGAAAATTTAGAGAAAGTGATAGCAAGAGAGTCAGTAGATGACAGAGTTTCAAGAAGGAAGTGATAACCTGTGCCAAATGATTCAGAAAGGTCAAATAAAATAGGAAAGAAACATTGCTATTGAGTTTGGCAATTAGGATGTCACCTATGAGAATTGACAGATAGTTTTTGTGCAATGGCTGAAGCACAAGCTGGATAGCTGTGATGGATGAGTAGTGGTTGTTAAGAAAATAGAGCAGATATAAACCGTTTTTCCAAGAAGGTGAGTCCTGATGAGAAAAAGTGAAATAGGGTGGTAACAGAACAAAAGACATAAGGGATAAAAAATGATGTTTGAAAATCAGAGGTATTTGTCAGAAGTAAAGAGCAGAGGAAGAGAGGATCTTATTACTGAACTAATTTTTTATAACTCAGATCACAAGATACCTACTTTGTAGGCATTTCCATTGCTCCCCAACTCCAACCCTGGGTATCTTAGGTTCTTCTCTTTTTGCTGTGCCTTCCCTGGGGTCACATATCACCTAGTCCACACCTCAATCCTACCACTTTCCACAGTGTATTCTAATATTTTTGTCTACTCCACTGAATTGAGTTTTTCAGAACAGAGATTATGAATGCATCCTCATAATCCTATTAGAGTAGATGTCCCATCAAGTTTAATTATTTAACTTGTCTTGACAAATGAATAATCTATAAGTTATTTCTAGGCCATATAGAACTCTTGGCTAAAATTTCAACTCAAAACAGAGATAAGGATTCTCAAGAAACAAGCCAAAATATCAATAGGGCATCAGAAATATAAAACAGAAAACATGAATCCAAGACTGAAGGTGGGGGGGAGGTAATGAGTAAAAACTAATGCAAACCACCAAAATAGTTATCATATAAAACACTGAAAATCAAGGATCTGGAGAATAAAAGCTAAACCACAAGGAGAACTTTTGAAATTCTGAGCCTTCATTTCCTTCTTACATCAAAACTCTCTAGATATATAAGGGAAGGTTCATAGGCCAACAATTGATACCATTCCATCTTCAGCCTAAAGAGCTAAAAGAAAATGGCTTCTTTAAAATATTATATGTTAAAAGAGGCATAGGGACTTATTGAGAACCTCTTTCCACTGATCTAAAAGTAGAAAGAGGAAAAGTCTTATGGAGAACATGAGTAGAAGCTTTTCATTGAAAAGACAAAGTTGGGAATACTGGGAACAAAAAAGAAATCTATAAAGTGGTTAAGATCAAGATGTTTAATAATGGACTTAATGTAAGATCTTGTGATCCTTTTCATTCTAGTTCATGTTGAATAGCTGGATATGAGGATGTTAAGATCTTTGCTAGCATCAATGTTCAACAGACTATAGAGTCCCCAATATGACATGTTTATGGCCCTAAAGCCATATGCAGTATGGCTCCACGTTCTTTAAGCTTTTATCATCCTCATGGTGCAGTAGATATAATTGAAAATCAATGGTGTCAACGTGCAGATCAACCATGCCACCGAATGAGCTGATGGTCAAAATCATCCACAGGTAAGGGAGGTATACTAGTACAATCCCCTTACAAAAAAGTTTCCCTAACACACTACTTGAGTTATTAGCAAAAAAGGGGAAAGTCATAACTCTTATTGGTCCCTATGGCTAACATTAAATATAATATGACAAAAAGTATAATTTGTTGTGTTTATGAACAAAGACCATCAAGCTTTTGCAACAAGCTGGCTGTTTTAGTCAGTTCAGGCTGCTATATAACAAATTGCCATAAACTGGGTGTTTTATAAACAACAAAAATTTACTTCTAACACTCCTGGAGGCTAGAAGTCTGAGATCAGGGTGCCAGCATGTTTGGGTTCCGGTAAGGCCTCTGCCTGGGTTGCAAGCTGCCAACCTCTCTTTGCATCCTCTTGTGAAGTAAGGAAAGAGAGCTCTCTGGAGTCTCTTTTATAAAGACACTAATTCCAATTGTGAGGGCTCCACCTTCATGACCTAAATAACTCCCAAAGGCACTAGCTCCTGTTACATTCACGTTGTGAGTTTGATTGGATACATTCTTGGTCCATACCAATAGGTATCGTCTATGTTATTCAGGTGAAACTCTGTTTAACTAGTAAATAATCAAGAATTCAAAAGAAAACTTTATTAAAATTATTACATCTCTGCAGTTCTGATAAGTAAGATTCTTTTTCCTTCCCTCTAATTTAACAAAAACAATGTTAATCTTTGCAGTTTCATTAGCAATTAACTTTTAACCATGACATGCTAATTTTTATGTTTACCTACATTTTTAATGGAGTCCTGAAATTACTGAAATCTACTTATTGAAATAATTTAATAAGAGTTCCCTGTCGCCAAAACTGGTTTGGCTCGTTGGATAGAGCGTTGGTCTGCGGACTGAAAGGTCCCAGGTTCGATTCCAGTCAAAGGCATGTACCTTGGTTGTGGGCACATCCCTGGTAGAGGGTGTGCAGGAGGCAGCTGGTCGATGTTTCTCTCTCATCGATGTTTCTAGCTTTCTATCCCTCTCCCTTCCTCTCTGTAAAAAATCAATAAAAATATATTTTTAAAAAAAGAGTTCCCTGTGGTATGGAATTGTTGAGAATGTGGTAGAATTCTGGGTGAGCCTTATTTTTAGCAGGGCTGTTCTCTCCTTAAGTCCACATCCCATAGCACTCGAAGGGACCAACAATGCCTGATGATAGGAGACAAGACCCCAGCACCCCTCAGGATTCTTGTCATTTACCACCTGTGTCTTTATGATAGAAAAAAAAAATTTCTGAGCATGTCCAGGTAATCAGAAAACATAGGACAACAAGAATGGAAATATTTATCTACACATAGCCAGGTCCTTGGCATAATTTAAGACAGGAAATACCCGGACTTTAACTAACTATACGTTTTTTAAAAATCTCTTAATCCAAGCTCATGCTCTCTCTTCCACAACCATCCTCACCTCACTGCCAGGCTTTGCTGTGAACAACAACAAATGGAGAAAACCTCTGTGGACAAGAGAACAAGGAAGATAATGACTGGGCCAAGGGGTAATCTAAAACCACTGCCAGAAATACCAACTCCACCCGAAGTCTGAAAATACAAAACCAAATGCCCAGGTGTAATGAAATACAAAGAGAAGGCATTGAAAGGTACACATGGTCTGAAAGGGCTGTCTTCAAAATGCTTGGTTCTGAGGGAGACAAGGCAAAACAAAACCACAACAAAATCAGAGAACCCACTATCCCTCTCCCTACCACCAAAAAGAAAAGCAATAAAAAACATGCCAAATTTCCGGGAGTTTGCTAAGCTGATCATAGAGAAACCGACAAGATTCAAATTAGCACCATAGATGTGTTAGTAGTATTGCATTATTATTAATTCATTGGTTTCAATAATTTGCTGTGTTCATGTACATTGGTAGTGTTAGGGGAAGCTGGGTGAATGATGTATGAAAATTACAAGTCTCCAGTAAACCTAAATGATTTCAAACAAAATATGAAAACGAATGTTGCACTCAAAAGAATGACGTATGCAGTTACTCATATTCTGGAACACAGCATAGCCCATGTGCTTGTCTGGAGGGAAAAAGGTGAGTGTCATACCCATTGACCTCATAGGTGCTGTCCCATGAGCCAGCACCGTGAAACTACCACGCTAGAACGCAGGGAGGCACAGCTGTGGCCAGTAACCTAAACTGAGTTTCTGTCAGAGAAACACATTTTCTCATCTCTTATTTATACCTCGCTTTGACTCAATGAGTCTGTGCTGGACCTGGTCCCCTTATTTGCTTCTGCTCCAGTTCCTGTTTACATACTCAAAAATATTGGTTGCCTTCCTTGTGACTAACCCCCCTATGTTTCAGGTGTTTAATTCTCTTCTCTTGGTCACTATTCCCTTTGCTCTGGATTCTCATTCCAAAGGGACTCTAAGACGATCTCAAACAGGCCATAAATATAATGACTAGGTGAGCTGCTTCTGTAATTAACAAACCTTTAGCCACTCTATGAGCCAGCTGAGAGATGTAAGGATTCTTCCTTTTGTTTCACCCACATGAATACAATTTGGCTTGGATGCTATGGTTTAATTAAAATGTAAAGAATCAGAATAAAAGTAGCAAAGTTTTTACTTTGTGTCAGGCTAAGAGCCTCCCACTTGCTACCATGAGGGAGTTAGTATTCCAATTCTCATTCTACAGACAGGGATACTGGGCACAGAAATGTCAGCAATTTGTCCAAAGTCACACAGCAATTAAGTCATAGGCGTTTAAGGATTTGAACTCAGGCAATAGGATTTCAGAGTCCATGGACTATTTTGTCTTTATAGCCCACTACTGTATACTGTATAATTCAAAGTAGAATTAACATGCATGCTCCTTTACTCTAAAAGGTCAATGAGGGAAAAGGGGATATATGTAATACTTTCAACAACAAAGAATTATTTTAAAAAATAAAATAAAATAAAACACCTGTCATGTTCTTGTGGAATTGCAAGGATTTTTCCAAAACAACATAAAGAAAAATGTGTTGTAGGTTTGGTAGAGCACCTAAGGAAGATTTCAGTTTCACAATATTATGGATTCTGGTTTCTTGTTGAAAGATATATAATTGGGTCATGGACAGGAAAACAGTGAAGTGGTAAGAGATGGGAAGAGGGTACATTTTCTGAGGGTAGAAGCGGTGGCCCCTTGAACGCTGAAGAATGGAAAGAACTAAACATAATATAATTAAACCCTGAAACAAGCAAATTCCAGGAGGAGACAGCTCCACCATCACCCCATCACAGCCTAAACAGCATCTGAAGGAGGAGCCATGGGAGCCAGGGGGAGGCAGGTGAGATTATCTTTGAAGGAATCGATTTTACATCAAAGGCCTGTGGTCTCCCTCACCTTTGGCTCTCTGTCCATCTTACTGTTGTTTGTGGACAGCAGAGGGGACAAAGGTCGGGGTATGGAGCCTGCCTCGCCATCTAAGGCACAGATTTCCATCCTGAAGTAAGGGAAACGAGGTGGGAAGAGCCTTCCATGGAGACTCTGTTGGACCCTGCTCAGCATGCAAGCCTTGACCATGCACTTTGTCCTTATCTCGTGCCCATGTGATAAAAGATTTGAATTTGTTTATCTTCCCTTGGTCTACTTTTTGCATAAATTCCTCACCTGGAGTTACTATGAGAAACTGTGACGGAGGAAGTTGTTACCACTAATGGCTCTGAAAGCTGTTAACTTTAATGGATCAGAACTTGTGCGGTTGAAACTCATGATTTCAGGTAGCAGGGGAATTGAACAAAAGACTTTTTAGGCTCTGGCTGAAACTTCAGAGTTCAAATCACATTAATGCCATTTGATCAAATCTACTGAAAGAACAATCCAAGCACAAACCCTGCCATTGCCCTGCACTCCCAGGATTCACTGGCAGGTTGACTCATCTATTTGTAAATGGGTTCAGATTTGGGGAGCTCTGATTGAAAATCAGAAGGATTTTGTCTTACTGTGTGCACATTGTATATAGTATTATGCTTTCTTCCCAAACATAATTTAACAACAAGATGCATTTTTCTGTATACACCCTTTTTCAGCCCGGTCTTGAGGTGCCCGAGGTGAACGCCCCTTCCACAGCTAGGCTTTGCTTTATAGGAAGTGGCACCTGCCTCACGATTTTGTCCAGAGCATATAACAAAGCATAACAAGTTCTTTCCTGACGAGAACTACCATTCATGCTGAAAGCAGAAAAACGGACGACTTTGGGGAGAGGAAAAGGTCATTCTTCTGGTCCCAGGATTACTGAGCTGCAGGGATTAGGAAGAAATGTGCCATATTTAGGCCCAGTATTTGGCCAGGAACACAGTCATCAAGTCCTGCCTGATACGTTTTAAAGACCCAGCAGTCTGCAAGGTGGTCATTGCCCTGCCATTCTTCCTTGGAGAAGGGAAGGGCGTGGGAGGAAGGGCTGGGCCCTGAGCCTGCGAGCAGAAGGCTGTGTAAACAAAGCTGAGGGTGAGGACTCTGCAGTCTTCAGTCCCTGATCCTTCTCCACGGCGAGCCTGTCCAGGTAGCCCTGTCTGAAGAAATAACGTGTCTTGTTTAAGCCACCAGTCTGTGGAGCTTTGTTCCGGGGGCCCTGGCAAGTGAACACAACAGCGTTCAGTACAGTAATAAATTTGAGCAATGTGAAGCGAAATGTTTTCATGCCCCTCCTTATCTCCAAAGGTGAATTGATTCCTTCCGTTATTGCTGCTAGTGCGCTAAGAAGTCTCCTCAGGGCTGCAAAGAGCGAAGAGTGACATCCACAGCAGCTCTCTAAGCGACTCTCAGGGACTGTTGCACCCGGGGGCAGTAACACAGATGCTTTCCTGCCTCCTAGGATGTCAGAGTGCAAAGTTCCACCAGGCCACACACACAGGCTCCTCCTGTGGCGTCCATTGTTTTCCTTTTTTAAGTTGTTGCCTTGGGAATTGAGGGAGTATTTGCTCAAAATTTTTATATTTACTGCTTTATAAAAACTGTCATGCTGATCAGAAATTCCATTGCAAAAAGGTTATAGTAAGCCCTGTCAGTATCAAGAAAAGAGCGCCCTATCACAAAATTACAGTTTAAATCACACATCCTTGCAAAGGTTTTTCATGATTTTGTGGTGTAGTCATAACACATTAAAAATTTAATCACCATTCAGGAAATATAAAAATTTAAGCACTATTAGCTTACTTTATCACTAATGCCGTAAAGTAAATGTACTCACAATGAAAAGAGCTTTGGATAGTGAGTCAGGAATCCTTGGCTTCTGTCTCAATTCTATTGCAATTTAGGCAAATAATTTGACCTTTTTCATTTTCAGGAGCCTCTTTTGTATGAAGGATAAATTGTGAATAAGCTTGAGGTTCCCTTACTGCTTTAAAAAGTTTGTTGCCTTGCTTACACTTATAATTAGCAACATTATTGAATGCTGAGTAGCTTATCTATATATCCTATATAATAAAAGCTTAGGTGGCGTTTGCAAGATGTCATTGGGCCTAAACCGGCAGTTGGACATCCCCCAATGGGTCCCAGATTGGAGAGGGTGCAGGCCAGGCTAAAGGGCATCCTCTCCCATGCACAAATTTAATGCACCAGGCCTCTGGTATAAATATAAAAGCCTAAGTCACCATTTGACCATTCGACTGGTCGCTATGATGCGCACTGACCACTAGGAGGAAGACACTCAATGCAGAAGCTTCCCTCTGGTGGTCAGTTTGGTCCCACAGAGAGAGCGCCACTCAGCTGATCCACAGGCACCAGAAGCCAGGCTCACAACTGGGGAGTGCAGCTGCAGAGGCCTGAGCCTCTCCTGCAGACACTCCCCCTGCGTGCCCTTCCCCCATCTGGACAAGGACCAGGAACAGGACCAGCATCAGGACTGACTAGGTGCGAGTCCATGGCCGCTTCTCAGTCATGGGAGAGCTGTCATTGCCCTAGGATGGGCACACAGAGACTGCAGCAGAGAGGCAGCGAGCCTGTCAAATGGCAGCGGCAGGAGCAGCGGGGCCAGGATGAGCGAGAGGGGTGCAGCATCTGGCCCAGGCTCAGGCTCCTCCCCAGCCTCCTGCAGCTTAATGCACTAGTACATCCCTCCAGGGATGTTGGACTGCCAGTTTCTGCCTGATCCCCACAGGCCATGCAGAGGGACCCCACCGGTGCACGAATCCATGCACCAGGCCTCTAGTTCATAATAAGACTCTTCCTTCTTTCCCTTTATCACATAGAGAGGGCAGGATTTCCTCTGGCAGATCCATTCCTCACCAATCACAGGGCCCTCTGATCAGAAGGAAAACAGGCACAATGGCAATCTATGCGTCTCCACCAAGTCTTTATTGATTCCTGCACAGGCTCTACTCATTCATTCATTTAACAAATGTTTACTGAAACATTTGCTGTCTACTAATTTGAATAATCAATGTTCTGGGTAGAAACTAAAAGATTGGAGACATTATTCCTGACCATAAAGACTAGCAGAATAGTCAAGGATAAAGGAATAAAGGAAATATCAACTGTGTAACCATATCAGAGTAACTGGTAGTGAGTTTCATGGTGTTTTAGTGTAAAACAGAATATATCAGTGGCCAGGATGAATGAGTTTAATGCCTTAAATACATTATTCCTGAAGGTTGGTTTGTTCAGAACTTTTCTTGGCAGTGGGACTAGATTGCATATTTAGTGGAGATTAACCATCCTAGATATACCAGAAAGAGATGCAGAAATTGGCAACTGAACAAAGAAGATGAAATTGGGGGATGCCACAGTGGCCAGGACCAGCAGAGATCTCTTAATAAATTAACTCTTAATAAGTTATCACCTTGTGTAAGAAGTTTGGTTTTATATATATATATATATATATATATATATATATATATAATTATTATTATTATATATTAAGAAAGAAGGTAGCATTACTAGTCTTGGAATAAAGGGTTATACACATCTGTAGGAGAAAAAAAAAGACTAATTCTTCCTGATTAATTAGAAGTTTACGTAAAAGTAGCATTTTCCTGGGAGTTAACCTAAGATCTAAGTAGGTTTTGATAAGTGGAGATTTAGAAAAGGCTGTAAGTGTGTGTCACAGGGGGAAATCATGGTAACCGAGTAAAGTCATTAGGGCAGTTGATAGACTTACTCACTGAATAGAATTCAAGAAGGGGCAGTAGAAAAATTATGTTCTGCTGGAAACACAGTTTTGAAGAAGGCATTGAAGAAAAGATTAGACATTATACATTAATACAGGCCAATGAGAAAGAGTTTCAATGATAATAATGTTTAACACTGTGCAAAACTGAATAATAATCAAATAGGTTAAGAAATGAGAAGAAGCCACACAATTTTTTAAAAATATATTTTATTGATTTTTTACAGAGAGGAAGGGAGTGGGATAGAGTTAGAAACATCGATGGGAGAGAAACATCGATCAGCTGCCTCCTGCACACCTCCTACTGGGGATGTTCCCGCAACCAAGGTACAGGCCTTTCACAGGAATCGAACCTGGGACCTTTCAGTCTGCAAGCTGACGCTCTATCCACTGAGCCAAACCAGTTAGGGCAAAAAGCCACACAATTTTAAGAAGCATGTCTTTTGAGATAAAATTTGTGTTTCCATTTATTGGAAAAAGGCAATAATTTAATCACACATGAGAAATAATACTTTCACCATAGTTTCCATTTAAATAATATATGGCCCTAGCTGGTTTGGTTCAATGGAAAGAGCATCAGCCTGTGGACTGAAGGGTCCCAAGTTTGATTCTGGTCAAGGGCATATGCCTGGGTTGCGGGCTCGATCCCCAGTAGGGTGCATGCAGGAGGCAGCTGATCAATGATCCCCTCTCATCATTTGCCAGGACTGACCAGCAGACCCTGAGTGATGGGTGAATGATTACTCTGACACGTGTTTCTGTGAAAGAGAGGGCTAAGGGACTACCTGGCTAAAGGTACCAGATAGCCCGTTCTCCTGCCTCCTTAGGCTTTTATTGTAGCAACAGCTTGAACTACAATTAACCTCTAGATACTATCAGCAGGGTAAGTATCCTTGAGAAAGCACATGCTTCTTCAAGGTCATGTCTAAAGACTAAACATAGAGATTCTAGTAAAACACCTGGGGGCTCAGACTTGTTTGGAAAAATCAAGGCAGGGGCTGCTGCCTTCAGCAAGGTCTCCCTAGAGACCCTCAACCTTTTGGAGATTCCTTCTTACAGACTTTCCAACCAAGTCCCCTGCTTCCCCACAATCATTGATGTTTCTATCTCTCTCTTCCCTCCCCCTTCCTCTCTGAAATCAATAATAATTAAAAAAATATTAATAATATGTGATTGGTGAATTTTAATTTTTACTTCAACTTTTATTCATAATGCTATTTGTTTTCTATCCTTGTTGATTGGCTTACATTGTGGCTTTATAACTAATCAATGATTGCTTCAGGATCTAGTCCCTGTTAGATCCTGTTTAGTCTTAGTTTTGCCTCTTTGTACACATTCTATGTTCTATTAATTCAAAATTAGCTGTTATTCCCAAAAGTGCTTTTCTCTTTCATACCCCCATGCTCTCTCCACCTGGAATATGCTTCCCAAATTCTAAGTCTCATATAAAACCAAGCATCACCTACCTACCTCAAATACTTTTATAATGCATATACCTTAAATGCCTAATAAATATATTGCCTTAAAATTGTTAATATTTCCATGACTTAGATTTATTGTCACTTGTGTTTTCAAGTATCGGGGCTTAAAGTTACTTACTAATTAAAATACAATGGTTACAAAAGGGTTAGAATTTAAATGTATCAGCCAAAATTTATTACATACTCAGTAGATTACATTACATTATTGATATTATTACTGCAAAAGAGAATCTTCCTCCCTATAAAGAGTCAAAATGTGCTAAATTCAAATCATCTGACAATTGATTTTATAATATTAGTCATAGTCATTTGCCATGTGCATATGAAATTCCTTCTTTGGGAGGTAAGGAGGCAATTGTATTTATCTCCTGAAAGCTAACTAAAAACATACAGTGAAAGTCATCTCAGCAAGTTGTGGCACCTGTTCTGTGTTCTCCACAGAGACAAGACACCTATTGTCAAAGTGATGATAAGGCATGCACATTTGTACACAGCATTGCTTGTTAACACTGCTGCTAAAGTACTTCTCTTTTTACAAGAGATAGATAATCAGCACATAACACACCAACTCTGAAATTCTAGAATAACTTTAAATTCACATAGAAAATGTGGAAAAAATATTTGCAGAAACACTTACAACTCAATATGCAAATTTAAGATTTTTTTAAATAATATACTTATCACATTTCCTCATTGACTAGTATTTGAAAGTAATATGAGACAATAATAAATTTCATCCAAATCTCTCAATTAACAACTTCTTCCTTTATAAAGTGTATATGCAAATGGGAAAGGGGGTTATTAATCAGAAATAAAGTCATGAGCAAAGAAAAAGTGTATTTTAAATTTTTTACTATTGCTTCATTTTTTTCCAAGATGTATTTTTCGCAAAGATACCGGCACTTACCTCAGGTGATTGATTCCTAAGTTTCAGAGGAAAAAAAGAATCAGAAGATATCAACACACTCGCCAATATCAGGCAACAAGAGGCAATATTTTTAAAAATTTACTTTAGACATCAAAAGGATTTTACTCTATTCAGGATTCTACCATTCAAACACATTATTTCTCTCAGTCAGATTTCTTATCTAGAAATTAAACTAGGTTATCTCTATGTTGTTGTTGTTTTTCTTTTCTTTTCTTTTTTCTTTTTTTTTTTTTGTCCCAAATCTTACGTATCCTCAAATTTATGGACATCCTTAAGTCTCACAAAATTTACCCCTTTCATTACCAATTTCTTGAATGTGAAATGATCTGGAACAAATCTACCTGAGAAAGTCTATACCCTCTCTCTGATTTTATATTCTCACTAGAGGCCCAGCGTGCACACTCGCTTCCGCTTGCCTCAGCTGGCCGCCCCACCCATCGCTGCTGCTTGTAGCTGGCACCTGGCACCCCGCCCAGCCCGCCACTAGAGCCGCTGCTCTTTTGGTCATGATGCCATAATGGCGTCACAACCACTGGCCTTTTATGATATAGATAGATCCTTCCAATTCTCCCATAATTTAACACATGCTATTTCTACTCTTTGCTTGAAAGCCTAAAGATTTTTCAATTCCTTTATCATTTTCTAATCTATCAACTCCTGCTGGCATCTCTTCCTTTCCTGGCCCACCTAAATCATTGATTCTACTTCCTTCACCTCAGGTCTCTCAATCACCTTGTGATATTTATTTTACTGCACTTTCCTAGGAAAAATTTGACTCAGATTCAATGGCAATGCTGGGCTTATCACTTGCAGATGTGGACAGCTGAGGTTTATTGGAGAATATTACACAACTGTGCAGTTTGGATCCCCAAGAAATCGGTGACTTTATTCCTAATACTTGTTCTATGCTATCATCCTCTTCCATCTCCTTCTATGAATATTCCAGCATTTTACAGATGCCTGATGCTTAGTATGAAAACCCTCTACCTACAATTATTGGCAAAAAACTTATCTCCTTTATTAAATAAAAAAATGAGACTATCAGAGTCAATTTACACCAGCTATCCAGTGTTCTTCCTACAAGCCGATGTACAACCACACCTAAAATCACTGCTATTCCTCTTAGCCCCCTCAATTCAGCTCTTTATTTCACTCCCATGTTTCCACAATGCTCCACCCCTGTTCATTACTCTACTTCATCTGTAACATTCTCCTTTGTACTTCTTCCTCTTAGCAACTAAATGTATTCAAGCTTATCAACTTGTCATCTTATTTTCAATTGTAATTAAATAAAGCTTTGTTGCCACACCCAATGCCCTGCAGGCTGGCTTCTCTCTCCATGGCACTGAAACTGCTTAGGTAGTCATTGATAGTTTCCTAATTTTCAATCCAATGGAAATGTTGCTGTCTGGACTCAGCTTATCTCCCATAGTTGGGAATGCTGCTTTCTTTTCCATTCTTGACATTCCCTTTTCTCTTGGTTTAGATTATACCACACTGTGCACTACGATGTCTTTTATGGGGATGGACTTTCTGACATTTTATTTTCTCTATTAAATTATTCCCCTTTTTACAAGTGTTCCAAGTTCTTATTCTCATAGTGTTATTCTTTGCTTCACTATTATGCTGACTGTATATTATCCTGGGCTGTCTCCTTTATCCTTATAGCTTAAACTACCACAGACATATTGAGAACACCACACTTGTTTTTCCATGCAAGACTCTTTTTTTTAATTAAAAAAAAAATTGTTTATAGTAGGATTATATTGCATGACCATCACCAGCAAGAGCAGGCAGGCTCAGGGACAAATCCTAAGGTGTGATGCAGTGGGTCTTGGCATATGCGGGCTTCAGCACAATGACAAATGCAGGGCACTGATATGCTACCTGTGCACTCCTGTGGCCGATGCCACTAATCCATCACAGCACTCCTCTCTGACCTTGAACTCAGCCAAAGACTCCTTTTGAGGACGCATGTCAAGCAGATATAACCAACATGGCTTGTGAGATGAATCTGATCAGAACTATAGACTCTCCAACAACACGAAATGTTGGTTATGGGGTCAGAGAGTCCTGTGTTCAAATTCCAGCTCTCTGGATGCTCAACAGGGAGGGTTTGGCCAAGCATTTTTGTCAGTCTGAGCCTTAGTTTTCCCATCTGTAAATTGGGGTAATTGGCATCAAGTAGGGCTGTTGAGAGGATTACATATGAAAACTTTTGACCCAGCACATGGCACATAGCAGATGTTCAACTAGATTAGACTTAAGAGAGGTTCTTCTTTTGCCACATGGATGTTTCTCGATCACTTGATGACCATCTTGTGACCACTTTTATCATTAAAGCTGAGGGAGCCTGGATTCCCTGGTGTGATGGGAAAGTCACTGGACAGAGTGTCAGAGACCTGTGTTGTAGTCCTAGGTCTCTGGGGGGACCAGCTGTGTGTCTGCCTCAGGTCCCCTCTTCCCTGGGGGTGGGGGTAAGGGAGGGGTGGTTGTGGTGGAAGAATGTTGTCCCACCTGAAAAAAATGAGATTAGCCTAGATCTCCAATGTTCCTTTCAGACATTTAACAAATCAATTTTTTAAAGATGGTCTGTCACCAACTCACCACACTTAACCTTACCCCTGTTTCCCCTGCTTCCCTGGTTCCTAAACAAACCCTAGAAGGTCAGTGTTGGTCCCCATGGAGTTAATGGGCACGGACCTGCCTCCTAATTTAAATCTTAGCCCACCTTAGTGTGCAGAAGTTCCGTTCATTTGTACTTTCTTAGTGACACAATCTGGCCCCGTCTCCAGTCGAGATTGTAATCCCTGCAATTTCTATGGTGCTAGTAATTACGGAGTAGTGTCTGAAGCACAGAAGTTCTTCACCCTGTCTATCATCCAGACTTTTCTAACAAGCTTTCTATTAAGACCAAGTGTCTTGCATAGGCACAAAAATTAATCAGATAAAATGTTAATTTCTCATCTTTCCCTCTCAACTGACTTTTTCTTTGTTATCTCTTTACCACATATGTTTTGTATTTTCTTTTAAATATGATTTTTCCTAGTCTCTGGTTTTGTCCCTATCAAATTTATTCTCCATAGAGTTGCTGGAGGAAATGAAAACCTAAATATGCAAAAATATTTATCCCTATGATAATGATATCTACATATACTTATGTCTGCATAGCAAGAAATGGAATCCTTCAAGGTAATACATTGGGTTTTACTTATGTGTGTATTAGAGCATAAGGAGCATAACAGAAAAGAAAATACAATACAAAGATGTTGAATAAAACAAAAGGTAATGTTATTTTTCCTAAAGGAACATTTAAACCACCTTTCTTTGGAGGGGAGAAATATTATAATTTTAATAAATTCAACTTATTGTATTCATTCAATAAATATCTGTTGACTACCTACTTTATAGCAGACACTGGTTATACTACACACTGGTTATAAACAGCGAATACTATAATCTGTGTCTTTGAAGTTTAAATTCTGATAGAGGACACCGATATAAAAAGGTACATGGAGAAAAATTAAGCAATGAATTATAAGAAATGTAGTGAATGGTGGTTGCAATTTTAAATATTGTAGACAGGGCATGTTTCTTTGAAATTTGATTTGAAAAATTAAGTAAGATGAGGAAGCAGGCCAAGTTATGCAAATATTTGAGAACATGTTATTAGGGAGGGAATGAAAAGTACTATGACCCTGAGAATATAGTTTTCTGGTGAGTCTTTGAAAAGTTAAGGAGACCACATAGTTAGAACCGACTTAGTGAGTGACAGGAGATATGTGGGCCAAAGTGATAATGGACTTATAATCAATAGTATAGAGTTTTAGAACCATAAAGAAATTACATGGAACAAGGAGAACAAGGGCAACATTTACCCAAATTCAGGTCCAGGGGGATGAGGGCTGAGGGAGACAAAACAGCTTCTACCTGAGTATCTGCAGAGGAAGCAGCATCCTGAAGGGAGATTTCAGTTTCATTTAGAATAACTTAAAGGTAATTTTTGGAGAAGAGAACATGGGAGTTTTATTTATGATGGACCATAAATTCCAGAGTGCTCACTGGAGAGGTTTTAGGAGTTAGGGAAGATGGAAGACAGGGACAGAAGAGAGAAAATACAGAGATGCATAGTGACTTAAATGTGTGCAGTGGGGAAATGTTAGAAGTCTGGGACTCCTTGTGGTGATTGACATAAACAGGTAATGGGCTTAATGAGATTAGTTCTGGCTAATCTTGAAGTAGACAGTGGTAATTAGGCTGTGACTATCTGGAATAGTTCCCATTTTACTTCTGCTGATAGAGGTATGGAGGCCCAAATGGAAGGTTCTTCTCCTGAACATATGGTCTTATTCCTCTGGACCCCTGTCAATTTGTTGTTGTTTTCATAGGAAAAACTATGTTTAGTTTAAGTCTAAAGATGAATAAAATATCCTGTGATCAGAATAAAATTTTGTGGAACATGAAATATTTTAAAATGCTTAATTTATTCAAAACACTGAAATATACTTTCCCTAAATCTGTATTGTACTTGTTATGTCTTTATTATTTCCAGGATACTTAGTATATTTCCCATTGACTGCTAGAATTTCTACTCTTAAATGCATTCTTTCAGTTTAAGTCATATTGTCAGAAAAGGGAAGACCTCTATGATTCATACATGTGGAAGCAATTTGTCCAGGTCCTGCAAGAAGATGTCAAGATGAATAGACATGCTAGAGGCCATTGCAAAATAAATGCCTTAGAGGAAAACTGAACAGGGGGTCAGAGGAGATGGGGAGATATCAGCCTCAAGTGCAGATCTCAACCTGCGAAAGAGAGGAAAAGAAGGGAAGGTCTGACTTCAGTGTAGTTTGAAGACAATTTAATGAGATTGACGGCGGGGGGGGGGGGGGGGGGGGGGGGGGGGGAGAGTCAGGGTTCCTCAAGCCAAAGTCTCCAGCCAGAGGAGTAGTGTATCTCATGAAGCAAAGAACCTGCCATAGTAGTATCCTTTCCACATGGTCATTGGCTGGGAAGAGCCGGGGGGAGGTCACCTTGCTACACACCCAGGGAAGAAATCAGAGCACCACAGTTGAGGCCATCAGTCAATTACACTTACTGCAGTAGGAAATCTGAGAGGCATATTTTCTCATCTGCCACAGTAAATTAGCATGCATTTTCAATAAGTTCTATTAAATAAAATGTAGTGAGGGGCACGATATTATGCTGCAAAGACAAGTCTTGACATAGAAGGAGGTGTTGGGCTGTGGGAATCCAGAAAGTAGAAAGAAGCCTTTTGGCAAAGAATGGTGTTATCGATTGAATTGTGTCTCCCCAAAAATCATGTTAAAGTCTTAACCCACACTTTCTCAAAATGTTACTATATTTGGAGATAGAGCCCTGAAGAGGTGATTAAGCCAAAATAAAATCTTTAGGGTGGATCTCAATACAATCTGATTGTTGTCCTTATAAAGAGAGGAAATTTGGACATACAAAGAGACCCCAGGGATGTGCACAGAACAAAGACCAGGTGAGAGGACACAGTGAGAAGAAAGCCATCTGCAAGCCAAGGAGAAAGGCCTCAGGAGAAACCAAACCTGCCAACACCTTGATCTCAGACTTTTAGACTTCAGAACTGTGAGAAAATAAATTTCTGTTTGTTTTTCATTCTTTCACTTATCAGGGAAGGTCTCTGAGGAAGAAATATTTGAGCAAAGACCTAAAGATAGAACTCTAGCCATGCAAAGTTCTAAGGTCACAGTTATTATAAGTAGAGAAAAACAAGAGCAGAGGCCCTGAGTGGGGAAGCAAGACTGGGTGAGCACCTTTCAGGGACGTTGCAGGAGGAATTCCTATATTACCTGAGATATTCCCAGGACCTCTGTGTGACAGCTATAGGAGTCACCATTAAGGGTAAGGTCTATTGTGTTTTAGTGCCACTGGGGACTTCCATGAAGGGTGCATGCTGGAGCTGTAAAACATGGCTGTTCGTTAGAATCAATATGCCTGAATAATCTTTAGATGCCTTTCCTAATTATATTTTGTAGAGTTTGGTTAAAATTCAATTTAGTAGAATTACATGGATTGGCAATTTATGTCATCCTCTTGTCCTATATAATAAAAGGTTAATATGCAAATTGACTCTAAAGGCGGAACAACCAGGAACCACAGGTCACTATGACGTGCACTGACCACCAGAGGGCAGACACTCAACACAGGAGCTGCCCCCTGGTGGTCAGTGCGCTCCCACAGGGGGAGATCCGCTCAGCCACAAGCTGGGCTGACTGCTTTGAGTGCAGCGGTGGTGGCAGGAGTGGGCCTAAGCTCCAGTCAGACATCCTCCGAGGGCTCTTGGACTGCGAAAGGGCACAGGCCAGGCTGAGGGACACCCCGCCTCCGTGCATGAAATTTCATACACCTGGCTGCTAGTTTAAAAATGAAAAGCATGGAAGAATGCAATGTGTGACACCCCTGGCAACTTTGGAGAACACTATCTGTAACATTTACTAGAGAACAATCTAATTCTTTCCAACTTTGCTCAAGAAGCAATGCCCTTAATCTTCCAAACTTATTAAAGCAGGTATAAATAGAAGATAACATACTTAAAAGGGTTATTTTACCTAATTTAATAAAAGCAAAACAGATTTAGATTTTCCCCTCTATGATGCAAACTCTGTATGACTAATTAAGAACGAAGTATCTTTTTCATACCACATGTTGAGAATTATCAAAATCAATCACCTAAGGCCCTCTTAAAGTAAATAGATATAGATATAGGTCAGAAATAGCCACAACAATTACTAAAAATTTAGAAATTGATAAATTGAGGATATGTATCTAAAATGAGTCATGAAATAATTTCGATTTTGAGAAGAATCAACTCAAACTTATATTTGGATTAATATATAATAGCCACTTGCTCTAACAGAAAAAAACCTGATTGTCAGTGTCAGTCCATCACTTATTGGTCAATTCTACTTTTGAGGCAAACCCATGTAGCAGTATAATTAGTTTACTGCCATAGAGATATTGTCTCAATAAGTAATGGAGTAATCTCATGAGTTAAATTATGATTTTAAATTATTCATAGATACAGAGAAAGAAGCATACAATCTTGCTGAAAATCAGAAATTAAAGACATTTTCTGAGTCAGTGATTCTGAAGTTGGAAAGAACAGACAGATTGCCTAACATGTTTAAAAGAATTATACTAAGATATTTACTCAATGATGCTCCACCTTTATGTCAAATTTGATCATTCCCTTTATACCATTGACATTAACATGAGGGAAGAGTACACACCATTCAGTGCTATAGAACACTTCCAAGAAGCACTGATAAGTTGCAGTCAGTTTAGGTAGGAGGCATATGGAAACTAAACATGAGGAAATGGATGTTGCCTATACACCTCTTTCTCCTTTTTTTTGAAGAAAATGTCACAAAATTTGTCAAGCCCAAATTTTGGAGTATTTTTTTTTTTCCTGAAAACACACACACAAAAGAAAACAAACAAAAACTCAAATAGGCTTTATTTTAAATAGAAAAGTTATCCCAAGTCAGAAAACTTTCTTTAGAGTTGTTTTGAAATATACAGGTTCTCAAGGAAAATTATCAAGATTAATTTTGCAACAGGGAAACATAATCATTTTAATGAGAAATCAATATGAATAGACATAAAATTATCCTTAATTAATGTTTTCTTTCCTCTGTTGTATTAATTGTTTAAGATTCTTATAGAGCTATGTTCATCCTATCCTTTGCAGCATTCTGCTTCTGTGGTTAAGATTGTGCCAGGATTTCCACTCTAATAAAATCTTTGTTTGGGGATTTATAATTTCATTTCAAGTCTTCCCTATGGAAAGATATTTCGTAGACAACCTTTGCCAGGGAGATAGCTTCTTTATTTTTAAATTCAGAGGAATATGCCAAGTAGGTTTTTCACTAATACATGTATAGTTCATCTTTCCATTTGTAGAATATTGTATTCATTTTTTTTTAATTCAACAACTGATTTAATATTAGAACTCTATAAAAATTGAACTCAAGAACACAGATGGGCACTTGGGCGGCTTCCAAATCTTGGCTATCCTATATAATAAAACAGTAATATGCAAATTGACTGTCACTCCAACACACAAGATGGCCGCCCCATGTGGTCAAAGATGGATGACCCCATGTGAACACAAGATGGCCACCATAAGATGGCCTGCAGGGGAGGGCAGTTGTGGGCGATCAGGCCAGTAGGGAAGGGCAGTTAGGGGTGACTGGGCAAGCAGAGGAGGGCAGTTGGGAGAGACCAGCCCAGGAAGGGAGGACAATTGGGAGGGACCAGGCCTGCAAGGGAGGGCTGTTGGGGGAACCAGGCAAGCAGGGGAGAGCAGTTAGGGGGAACTAAGCCTGCAGGGAAGGGCAGTTGGGGGGGGGAACAGGCCAGCAGGGGAGGGCAGTTGGGGGGGACCAGGCCTGCAGGGGAAGGCAGTTGCGGGGACCAGGCCTGCAGGGGAGAGCAGTTAGGGGTGACTGGGCCAGCAGGGGAGGGCAGTTAGGGGTGACCAGGTCAGCAGGAGAGGGCAGTTAGGGACAATCGGGCCAGCAGGGGAGTGGTTAGGGGGTGATCAGGCTGACAGGCAGAAGCGGTTAGGGGCAATCAGGCAGGCAGGCAGGTAGGCTAGCAGTTGGGAGCCAGCAGTCCTGGATTATGAGAGGGTTGTCCGACTGGGATCGGGCCTAATGGGCAGTAGGACATCCCTCAAGGGGTCCCCGATTGTAGAGGGTGCAGGCTGGGCTCAGGGACACACACACCCCCCATGCACAAATTTGTGCACCGGGCCTCTAGTCCTATATAATAAAGTGCTAATATGCAAATGGTCATCATGCCCCCACTTCATTAGCTGTAATGGCTCAGACACTCAACACTGGGGAGAGAGGAATGGGGACCAGCCAGGCACAAAAGAGTTCACGAGAGAAAAGTGGGGACCAGCCAGGCTGCAGCCCAGAAAAGGGACAAGGCACCCACCCCTTGGTCCCGGGTGCCTGAGGCTGCGGCCCGGGTGAAGCCACCCACCCACGGTCCCCTGCGGCTTCAGCCAGCCTGGGCAAAGCTGGCCCGGGTCCTGGTTGCCTGCGGCTAGCCAGAGGGAGGGAAGCCCAGGTCCCAGGTGCCTGTGACTGGCCAGAGGAGGGAATCCTGGGTCCTGGGTGCGGGGTGAGGCAGAGGTGGTTAGGGGAGATCAGGACAGCAGGGGAGCAGTTAGGGGTGATCAGGCAGGTAAGCAGAGGTGGTTAGAGGCCATCAGGCAGGCAGAGGTGATTAGGGGCGATCAGGCATAAGGGTTAGGGTCGATCAGGCAGGCAGGCAAACGAGTGGTTAGGAGCCAGTGGTCCTGGATTGTGAGAGGCAGTCGGACATCCCCCGAGGGGTCCCGGATTGGAGAGGGTGCAGGCCAGGCTGAGGGACCCCCGTCCTCTCCCCGCTGCCCCCGTACTAGAATTTTGTGCATCGAGCCTCTAGTTGTAAATAATGCTGCAGTGAACATCGGGGTGCATATAATGCTTCAGGTTTTTTTGGATATACTCCCAGAAGTGGAATTTTAAATTTCTGAGGTACTTTCATATGGCTTTCCTCAGTACCTGCACCAATCTGCATTCCCATCAATAGTACACAAGGGTTCCCTTTTCACCAAATCCTCGCCAGCACTTGTCATTTGTGGATATATTGACAATAGCCATTCTGATAGGCATGTGGTGATATCACATTTAATTTGTAGTTCTATGATGATTAGTGATGTTGAGCATCTTTTCATATGTGTTTTGGTCATTTATATGTCCTCTTTGGAAAAGTGTCCATTCAGGTCCTCTGCCCATTTTTCAATTGGTTTGAATTGTATCAGTTCTTTATAAATTTTGGATATTAACCTCTTTCCAGATGTATCATGGGAGAACATGCTCTCCTATCAGTAGATTAAAAAGCTATGGTACATTTACACAATGGAATACTATTCAGCCATAAAAAAAGAAACTCTCACCTTTTCAATACCATGGATGGACCTGGAAAGCATTAAGCCAGTCAGTGAAAATGAGTACCATATGATTTCACCTATATGTGGAATCTAATGAACAAAATAAACTAACAAACAAAATAGAAGCAGATTCATAGATACAGAGAACAGACTGACCACTGTTAGAAGAGAGGTGAGTTGAGAGGCTGGGTAAAAAATGCTGAAAGGATTAAGTAAAAAAGAAATTAAAAAATCATAGATATAGACAATAGTATGATAATTACCAGAGGGAAAGGGGGTGAGGGAGGTAGAAGAGAGTAAAGGGGGAATAAATGATGATAGAAGGAGACTTGACTTGGGTAGTGAACACACAATACAATACACAGATGATGTATTATAGAATTGTACACCTGAAACCTATATAATTTTATTAACCAATGTCACCCCAATAAATTCAATAACAAAATAAAGAACACAGAAAGTCCTCCCAACCATCATCAAAATAGTGCACAGAGACTTAGTTTTTGATACATTCAAGCCTTAAGTTTCTAAATAATTTAATGTGACCTTACATTCTTAGAAAATGCAGAAATTTCCTGAGGCTAAGGCAGTTAAACTTGCTTGGCATTTGTGCTATTTTTGGAGATAATAAGCTATTCCCTCCTTGTTCAGTGTCACAGACCCTAGTGTTTACACCATATTATAAAACCTGATGACAGACAGCATAGCACCAGCTGGCAACGTGACCTTTCTCTCCTTCCCTGATTCCATTCAAAGCAGGCACTTCCTTTTCACTCAGGCTTTTTTCACTCTCCTTGTAGTCTTGGCCTTAGCTTTGGTAAAACTAGTGATTTAAATGAGATTATACATACCAGACACTGAAAGGCAAATAAAAGCTATTTATATTAGATGGTTGCCTCAATGCTTAGCTTCCTATCCTGATGCCTGCACTGTATTTCTTTGGTTCCAAAGGCAGCAAAGTGGGAAGAGTGTAGGCTGTGACAATAAGCAGATCTGGATTTTAATTTGTGTCAAAACATGAGCTAGTAATGTAGGATGGCAACGTGATTTGACCTCTCTGAGCTTCCGTTCCCTGGTCAGTACTCTGAGGATTGGAAAACCCACTTCTGACTGTATTTTATGAGTGTTAGAAAGTAACAGTGTCCGATAGGCATTCAGTGCATTGTAGCTGTAATAATCATCACAGAAAAATAATATTAACAAAGACTTTAATTTTAATAACTTCAGTATTTGCTAAGAGAGTTAACGGTCTAAACTACTTCATTTGCCACATCCTCCTGCTGTAGGATGAGAGGAAATAGGCACCAGGGATACGCTGGACCATTGCCACACTGAGAGCTGTCTCTTGAGAGTTCACTGGCAGATACTCAGGACTTTGCACTATTTACACATTTTTCTGCCACTCTGTGGATATCTTTGTGTTGATTCCTGCATTCATTAGAGTCTCGTCAGTGGTTGAAATAAATGAGAAAGAAAAAATACTTTTATCAATTCCTGTTAAAAACAAAACAAAACACTAATAAAAAAATTCCCGAAAAAGTTATTCAGATTAATAAATAGAATGCAATTGTGATTTCTTTATATAAGTTAAAGCTGTAGAAACATCACAGCCTTAACATCAAAGAGCCCTGGGTTTAAATTCAGCTCTGCAATTCTCACATTCCTTCCTTCAGGTCAGGAATTACATTGCAAGGGACTCACCCGTCACAGACAAAAGAGGCCAGAGTTTATGAGCATGATGAGCAATGGGACAATGTGACATTTATCCTCAAATGATAAATCGTAAAGCCTAAACCTAGTTGTATACACTTTATCAGATAAAGTGCCTTCGCATGTTGTGAGATCCCTGTGGGAATTCTTTTTGCCATAATATCAATGCTCAACAGCTCTGTGTGGAACAGCAGGGCAAGCTATTGCAGGCCATGTTCAGAGCCCATTGCAAACGACCTAAGCTGGGGAAAAAAACTTGAAATAGACGCCTAAATTCTTATTTATTCTTTCCCATAGCTTATAAACTTCAGAGTAAGGCAGCTAAAATATCCATCTGTATCCTGCTTTTATTTTTATTTTTTATTTTTTAATGTGTTTTATTTATTTCAGAGAGGAATAGAGAGGGAGAGAGAGCTAGAAACATCAATGATGAGAGAGAATCACTGATTGGCTGCCTCCTGGGGATTGAGCCCGAAACCTGGGCATGTGCTCTTGACCGGAATTGAAGCTGGGGCCCTTCAGTCTGCAGGCCTATGCTCTGTCCACTGAACCAAACCAGCTAGGGCTGCATCCTGCTTTTAAAACCCTCGGCACTCGGTGGCTTGTCTGCTCTCTCACCTGCCTTGGTAAGACAAAGAGGTATTATGTTGCTGAACTATCAGCAACCTTGGCTTTTCATCTCAGAAGGAATCTGTGCTGAGGCAAAAATCTTCTCAGGATATTTTGTTCTCTGAGGTAAATACACCCATCATTTTATTTTTTAAAAAGTGTTACTATATACTAGACACTCTCAAGTAACAAAATAACAATGAACTCAACAAAAATTAACATTAAACCTGTCAACATTTCAGTTTACAAAGAAATACTCCTTTCTATTTTATTGCTGATCTGCAATTAAGGACACCAGAAACTCTTAGAACACCCAAAATATAGGTCAAACAGCAGTTAAAAGTAGTTTATTTTTTTTAAACTTTATGGGCTCTAGAATACATTAGTGTTAAACAAAATGAGGAGCAATAAGCCAATAATTATAATTGAATTTCTGCAAAATGGAAAGAACTATGTTAGGTATGAAAAAATGAAGACCACTTAATTCTTTACCAGCAAAAAGCTTATCATCTAGTAATTACCCTTTTAAAACAAATGCCATATTGGGTGTTAGTTACCTGGAAAGGGTGTAAACCAGAATCTTAAATGTGACACTGGTCACATTCTACATTGTTCAAACTATATAAGGACAACTTCACTATATGCCTGAAGAAATTAGTTTTGTTAACAATGAAGTCTTCTAAATGAAAATTTTATCATAAATATTTAAAACATAAGAATACTACATTCAAAACAAGAAATAATGTAAAGAACAGCCTTCAAACCCAAACACCTGGAGATTTCATTATCTTTTTGTTTTCCCCCAACTACATGTTTTTTATACAGAAGAGTTATTAATATCAGGGTAAACAAAAAGCATTTTGCCAGCCAGGGGGAAAAAATGGCTCAGCATCTGTTATTTCCTCCAATCCTGCATCAGCAAGAGTTTTGTGGGTTATCAGATGTCATCCCAATGTTCTCCATAAAATCGCTTCTTCATTCCCATGTAATATCAATAATGTCATCTGCAGTGTTGTTCCTGGGTAGTATATTAATCTACCCTGATTAATATAGAATCAAAGGAAGCAGAAATTGCTGATAATGGAAGTGCATTGAGTTGGTTTTGTTTCTAGTGGGTAGTAGTAGTGCTTGTATATTTGTGGAAAAGAGAGCATGCAACAGACTGACTAATCTTAGGGTAGGTGGAGCGAGAATAGATTAACTAAAGAATTTACATGTATACAGGCATGGCCCATGGTCACAGACAACAGTGCGGTGAAGGCCTGGGGATGAGGGGGTTAGTAGGGGAAGAAAGGAGGGACATCTGTAATATCTTCAACAATAAAGATAATTTTTTTAAAAAGATGCAGAGGAAGAGAAATAAAAGAGCTCTACCCTGGCTGGTTTGACTTAGTGGATAGAGTGTCGGCCTGTGGACTAAAGGGTCCTGGGTTCGATTCCGGTCAAGGGCACATGCCTGTGTTGCAGGCTTGATCCCCAGTGAGGGGCTTACAGGAGAAAGCCAATCAATGATTCTCTCTCATCATTGATGTTTCTATCTCTCCCTCTCCTTTTCTCTCTGAAATCAATAAAAATATATTAAAAAAAAGAAAAGAGCTCCTTTTTCTATAAATCCAAAATTGGAACCACAGTAATACTAGTACACTCAGAGTTGAGGATTTTCAAAAAGAGATCCAGAATCAGAGAAACATTGATCAGACCATCAAACCTCAGAGGGAAGATAGGGGAGGGTGGGGGTAGAGGGGGAGAGATCAACCAAAGGACTTGTACGCATGCATAAAAGCCTAACCAATGGACACAGACAACAGGGGGGTGAGGGCATGAGTGGGGAGGATGGGGGGATAATGGGGTAATAAGGACACATATGTAACACCTTAATCAATAAAGAAATTAAAAAAAGTGGAGAGGAAAGCAAAGAAAACAAATTGATAGGAGATACTAACTAACTAGTCTTGATTTTTAAAATTATATAAAACTAAATGTATAATGATAATTTTAGCAGAATAAAAAATACCTATTTCAAAGTGAAAAACCATCAAATCTATAGGAAATAATAAGACAAATTCATCAAAATTAGAGCTATTAAAGAGATCTCTAGTTTTATCATCATTATTTAATTATATATATTATAGTTCAAAAGCAATGAGATAATATAGAAATCAGAGTTACATGCTAGAAATGAGCAGATATAGTTATTTGCACATTCTGTGATTATACAAAAAATATGCACTAGATAACTTGTCAAATAGAGACTTATAAAGAGGGAAAGTTGGAATTACCATTACATGGGACACTTAAGATGGGCATTATTCCTTGTTACCTTCTGATTTTTGTTGTTATTGTGTTTTTGTCCCTTTTGCTGTGAGAACCAGCTATCTGGCTAATGACATGTAGATTGTGAAAGAGTAAATGTAAGGAACCAATAATGTGCCACAGAGTTGGAAAAACTTGATTTCCCAGTGGTATGAAATTATAAAATATAGAACTGGCTGCTACTAATTATTCTCTTATTATTTATTAAATCTAATTGCTATCTGTGTCAAATTCCTTCTTATCTTTTCATATGCTCATCAAAATGAAACTGTGACTCTAGGACAGCCTTATTAAAGGGATTGGAAATAAAATAGTCAAAAAAGGGGTTATGTGATCTTAATTAAGGTGGTTATTTCTATTCTACAATGCAGAGAATTCATGAAGAAACAAGTGTTGAGGCCCAGGTTGGGGGTCAGTAGAAAGCTGAGAATCTCATTTAGATGGTCTCAGGAATAGTTATGCAACTAGTTTTCTTTCTTTTAGAAATAGTATTAATTTTTAATTATCTCAACTAATATATTATTGAATGGTCTTTTTTGAGCAAATAAAGTAGTTAAGAGCCAAAGGTGGCATGGATGTAACTGTAGGTCTACACATAATATGCACTCTTTCCAGGGAATTAGGTTTCTTAAATAGCTTTTTCTGATTATGACATTCATACATGTTCATTTTTTAAGATATAGTCTCTAATACAATGTAATATAATTTCCCCCCATTTTCTTTAATAATAATTTAAATATTTTAGAAGAGTTTTAAATTTAGAAAAAAAAGGTGATGATAGTACAGAGTTCCCATATACTCCAGACTCTGTTTTTCCTATTGTTAAAAAACTTACATTACAGTGATACATTTGTCAAAATTAATGAACCAATGCTGATACACTATTATTAACTAAAGTTTTATACTTAATCTTTTATTATCTTAGATTTTTATAAGGTCCCATCGAAGATACCACATTACATTTATTCATTTTCTTAGTCTCCTCTTGGCTATAAGACTTTCTCAAAAAATTCTTGGTTTTGATATCCTGCACAATTTTAACAAATTCTGTAAAATCTCTCTCAATTACTACTGCCTGATGTTTTTCCCAAGATTAGCTTGGAGTTATGGATTTAGGGGAGAAAGACCACAGAGTTAACATGCCGTTCTCATTCCATCGAGTCAAAGGTACATACCATCAACGTATCATATCACTGTTAATGCTAATGCTCCAAGGTAGAATTTGTCAGATTTCTCTCCAATGTAAAGTTGCTTTTCTTAACTCACCTTTTCATATTGAACTCTTTAAAAGGAAGTCATGAGCCCGGCTGGCATGGCTCAGTGGTTGAGTGTTGACCTATGAACCAGGAGGTCACGGTTTGATTCCCAGTCAGGGCACATGCCCTGGTTGCAGGCTCAATCCCCAGTGTGGGGAATGCCAGAGGCAGCCAATCCAGAATTATCTCTCATAATTGATATTTCTCTCACTCTCTCCCTCTCCCTTCCTCTCTGAAATCAATAAAAATATATTTTAAAAATAAATAAAAATAAAAGAAAGCCATAAAACATAGTCCACAATTAAGGAATGAATAATTATGCTCACTTTGTTGAGAATGAGGTGTCTGTATAATTTATTTGGGATTCACATGCATAGGCTATTTGTCTATTTTCCTCATTTATTTATTTATTTAATCATTTATATCGCTATGTACTCATGGATTTTTAAAAATACTTTGGTTTATAATCCAATACTATTTTGTTGTTGTTGCTCAAATTGTTCCAGCTTTGACCATTAGGGGAGCTTTTTCATTGTCTCCTGTGTCCCTTTAATATGTCCCCATCATTTTGTTTGCTTGTTTTTAGCAATTTTATACTTTCTGGTACTACAAAGTACTCCAAGCTTATCCCAGGTCCCAAGTGTTCTACCCAAGTCCTACAATCAACCATTTATCCAAGAAGTCCAGGTTTCTTTTATTTGAGGAGGTTATTTTACAGATAATCCTCATTCAGTTGAGAAAACTCCCCTCTATGCTTCATTTCCTGAAATTTTTATTATAAATGCATTATATTTTGTTAAATGCTTCTTTGGGGTCAGTTGATATAATCATACAAGGTAGTTCTTGGTTACCCTGTAGACATAGTGATTTGCATTTGTATTTGAATGTTAATCTAATCTTGCATACCTGGAATAAATACCACTTGATCATAATGTATAATTCTTCTCATATTTTGTTAGATTCATTTTGATAATCTTTTGTTGAGAATTTTTTGCAACAATGTTATGAGAGAGATTGAGTTGTAGATTTCCTTTCTTGTAAAGTCTTTCTCTGGCTTTGATATTAGGATAATGCTGGCCTCATTAGATGAGTCTGCCTTCAAATAATACTATGTTATTTCAATTGTAGTTTATACACCTAATAATAGAGAATCCAAAATTATCCCACCCTTCTTGCCATTACTTTTAATATTTCAATTATCCATACAATTTAATCATCTAATATATTTTTATCATTACTATAAACAAGCAGACACCTTTTAGATCAATTTAGAATATGAAAAATAATTGGAGGAATAGGTTGTTTACAGTGAATAAGGAACACGATTTCCTTCAATGTTTTCATTATAGTCTCCAACAAAAATCAAAGAACTGAAATGGGATTGAAAAATAATAGGAAAGTACTCATTCTTATTATTTTTATGACCCAAAGTACTCTTTTGGAATTTAAGCTCCTTTATGAGAATGTATTTGAGTAAGAGAATATGAATGTATTCCAAAATATCAGAAAAAGGGACACATTATGGAATATTTTGTCCTATTTAAGAGATTAAAACATACACTCGGTCTCACACATCCATTGAAAGTCGGCCCACAGGAAAACTGGGTGTGAATATAAAGCACCCATCATATAGACTATAAATACTCCTTTAGCTTCTGAAAGCTCCTTTTCGGGTTTAGTCTTTTTGGTTTTACATGATTGCTTCCGTACCATTAGCAGTGAGTCTATTCGAATAAAAATAAAAAGTAGCACTTAAAAATGCTCTTTGGCACTTCAAAAGGCCATATATTAGAGAGCTAATTGGTATAGCTCTTACAACTTTCACATTGATTTTTTTTCCATTGATTTTCCCCCCCTTCTTTGAGCTGTCTTTTCATCCTGCTAGTACTATGAATTCTTCTTCTCAGTTCTTGGGGAGTAGATTTGTGCAAGAGAAGATAGTGAAAGTGACAAGCTTCCCAAGAACTTTAGTTCTTCTGTTCCATCACATTTTAATTTCTTACAAGTAGAACTAGTTGAAAATACACTGATCAGGCTATGTTGGAAATCTTTCTTCTTTCTTCTTCGGAGATTTAGGAGTCCCCATGAAAATGAGACCCTCTGGCAGTTGGGCCTGGAGCACTGAATTTCTGTATTGCAAAGAAGAGTCTCCCACTTTAATAAATGTCTGAGGAATGACAAAATTGGCTTTTGAAAGCTAATTTTCTTCTACATGTAGTCATGAGCTAAATGAAAAACACATTTTAAAATTTCAGAAATTGGTATTTTATTATATTTTATATCATCATCTTAAAAAAGCAATATATATAGACTTCTAATTATATGACACCTTGTCCTATTACAACTACTTTCAGTAAATTATAAACAATTATAATACCCTAGGGGCCCAGTGCACAAATTCGTGCACCGTGAAAGGAACTATGGGCCACTAGGCTGTGATAGGCACAGAGGCAGGTCTCAGCCCAGCCTCCACAACCCCACCCAGCCCCTCCCACTGCAACCCCCTGTCCCCTGTCTGCCGGCATCCCCGCTCCCGCCACCGCTGTTCCCACACACTGACGCTGTGGAGCAATTGGGGCCAGCGCCAGCTGCAGGTGTGAGAGGGGCCAGCACTGTCAGTGGGTTCGAGCAGCAGCTGCTGCCCTGATTGCCCCTCAGGAGCAGGGGGAGGTGGAGAAGCCCTCAGGGGCAATCAGGGCCGGCAGCCGCCGCTCCCACCCACTGATGGCACTGAGTGGTCGAGACCGGCACCAGGCAACAGCAGTGGGTGCAAGCGGTGGCTCCGGCACCAGCTGCTGGTGCGAGTGCCAGGCAGGATCATGGCACACAGGAGCAAAGAATTTTCAGTAACCACCAGAGGCTAGCCCCGGTGACAGCGACTGGCGCCCTGCCTTGTTCTGGCGCACCCCCTGCCCCGCTCACCTGCTCCACCATCCCGCTGAAGCCGCCGCTTGCCATGTTCTGCTCTCTGCTGCCTGATGCCAACACCTGCCATGTTCCACATGCGCCCCTTGGTGGTCAGCGCACGTCATAGGACTGGTTGTTCTGTTGTTCCACCATTTGGTCTATTTGCATATTAGGGTTTTATATACATAGATGGAATGTTTGTTTGAGGATACACATTGCATTTTCTTGCAAACAACTTGAAAAATATATGTAAGAAATTCTTCTGAAACACATAATTGCTTCAGACTTAGTATAAAATTGGGTGTGCTCTCCTTAGTAGTGATTCCACAGCTTGTCCACTGCCCTCTCTCATCCAAATGAACTAATCACCTTCCTTCTCTGTTACTCCTATTCTGGTCAGTATTTTTACATTAAATAAAACATTTCATTTTTATACTAGAGGCCCGGTGCATGAAATTTGTGCACTGGGGGAGGGTGTCCCTCAGCCCAACCTGCACAGTCTCCAACCTGGGACCCCTCGGGGGATGTCTGACTGCCTCTTTAGGCCCGACAGGGATCGGGCCTAAAGAGGCAGTCAGACATCCCTTTCACAATCCGGGACTGCTGGCTCCCAACTGCTCGCCTGCCTGCCTGATTGCCCCTAACCACTTCTGCCTGCCAGCCTGATCACCCCCTAACCCAGTGATGGGCAACCTTTAGAGCTTAGTGTGTCAAACTTTGCCAAAAAACTGAGCATAACTCGGGTAGTGTGTCACTTTGAGGAAAAAACTAACTCTGAGACTCTAGTCACAAATGTTTCATCCTCAGGAGCAGCAAATGTTTCATCCTCGGCATGCTGCCACGTGTCATCAGAAATGGCTACGTGTGTCAGTGCTGACACGTGTGTCATAGGTTCGCCATCACTGCCCTAACCACTCCCCTGCCAGCCTGATCGATGCCTAACTGCTCCCCTGACAGCCAGATCATCTCCAACTGTTCTCCCCTGACAGCCCGGTCACCCCCAAATGCCCTCCCCTGCATATTCTCTCTTTATTAGATAGGGTTTTTTCTTTAACATATTGGACAGCTCTAACTGGTTTGGCTCAGTGGATAGAGTGTCAGCCTGCAGACTCAGGGTCCTGGGTTCGATTCTGGTCAAGGGCGTGTACCTTGGTTGGGGGCACATACTGCAGGAGGCAGCTGATCGATGTTTCTCTCTCATAGATGTTTCTAGCCTCTATCTTTTTCCCTTCCTCTCTGTAAAAAATCAATAAAATTTATTTAAAAAAAAACATATTGGACAGTGTACCTGCTGTGGTCTTGACAAAACAGTAAAAATGTAAACCCAAACTAAAAGAGTCATAAAATAAACTCCTTAAACAGGAATTTCATGAGACTTGGAAAGGTGATATCCTGTGGTTGTTTCTTCCTTTTTTTCTTCTCTTTCTTTTTCTTGATGTTTCATCTTTTGTCCTTTCTTACTTTTCTCCTTCTATTCCTTTTCTATCCTCTCTTTCTCTAAACTTTTCTTTTGGTGGAATCATCAGTACTTGACTCGCTCACTGGGGGGCGCGGGTGCCTCCCAGCCAGACACCTAGGGCTGCCTCTGGGAGGGGTTGGCGGCGTGGGGTTGAGGGCGCCTCCCATCCAGACACCCCCCGGCTGCTTCTGGGAGGGGATGGCAGTGTGGGGTCCTGGGCGCCTCCTATCCAGACACCCCGTGCTGCCTCTGGGAGGGGATGGCAGTGTGGGGTCCTGGGCGCCTCCTATCCAGACACCCCGTGCTGCCTCTGGGAGGGGATGGCAGTGTGGGGTCCTGGGCGCCTCCTATCCAGACACCCCGTGCTGCCTCTGGGAGGGGATGGCAGTGTGGGGTCGTGGGCGCCTCCCATCCAGACACCCCGGGTTGCCTCCAGGAGGGGATGGCAGTGTGGGGTCCTGGGCGCCTCCTATCCAGACCCCAGGCTGCCTCTGGGAGGCGTTGGTGGTGTGGGGTCGTGGACGCCTCCCAGCCAGACACCCCGGGCTGCCTCCAGGAGGGGATGGCAGTGTGGGGTCCTGGGCGCCTCCCAGCCAGACACCCCGTGCTGCCTCTGGGAGGGGATGGCAGTGTGGGGTCCTGGGCACCTCCTATCCAGACACCCTGGGCTGCCTCTGGGAGGCATTGGCGGTGTGGGGTCAGGACGCCTCCCAGCCAGACACCCCGGGCTGCCTCTGGGAGGGGATGGCAGTGTGGGGTCCTGGGCGCCTCCCAGCAAGACACCCCGGGCTGCCTCTGGGAGGGGATGGCGGCGTGGGGGCGCGGACGCCTCCCAGCCGGACACCCCGGGCGGCCTCCGGGAGGGGTTGGCGGCATGGGGGGCGGAAGCCTCCCAGCCGGCCACCCCGGGCAGCCTCCAGGAGGCGATGGTGGCGTGGGGTACAGACGCCTCCCAGCCTGACACCGGGGGCTGCTTCTGGGAGGGGATGGTAGCATGGGGTCCCCGGCACCTCCCAGCCGGACACCCGGGCTGCCCGGCTCTCAGCGGCAGCCCTCCCTGGGACTGGGGAACTCCAGCGGGGCTGAGCGTACTGGTCGCCGCCATCTTGTGGCTATGGGGGCCGCCATTTTGTCGTGGAGGTACGGTTAATTTGCATACTACTCTATTATTAGATAGGATTTGTCCATGCTTGAAATAAGGTGGGACTAGCCTATATAGGAAAGATAGATCCATTGAAGAGATATTTAAAAGTGAAAATCAGTAGGTCTTGGCAACTGATTATGGGGACAGCGGGAGAATAACTTGGCAACGAGAGTTCCCAAATTCCTGGCTTAAAATGCAGGGTGGTCAGAGGTGCCACTCACTACGACTCAAAACACTTGAGGAAGATGCAGGGGTGGAGTACATATCATGAGTTCAGTTTTGGACATGGTGATTCTGAGGCATCCAATAAAGATGTCAAGTAGACAGTTGTATTTAAAAGTGCAGAACCTAGAAGAGAGAGCTGAACTGGACACATCATTTTGCCAGTTAACATCATGGTTATTGCTTAATGCTCTCATGTGGCTGAGGTCACTTCTGAACACAGTTTGGAATTTAAAAAAAAAAGTGCTTAGTACTAATATTTGAGGGACTAATATCAAAGTTTGGATGCAGAGGAGAATAGCAGCTGTAAAGGACACTGCGAAAGGGCTACCATAACAGAAAGCTATTGTGCAAGTCAAGAAATGTGAGTGCTTCCATAATAACAGAGAAGCACAGGAGCTGAAAGGTAAATTGCACTGTCATTGCCTTGTTTCATATAAAAAAGGAGTAGTTTCCTTCTCCAGTCTTCCTAATCCTCACATCTGATACCCAGAGATAAGCATGTTCAACTGTTTTGGTTGTTTTAAATAAATGCATATCCTGACATATCTTGGTTTACAAAATTCATATAGTATCTCTTGAATTTTGTGTCTTGTACTTGGGTATTTATCTTCATTGTGTAGTACCCCATACACTTCTCTGAGTTTCATCTTTCCAGTATTTTAAACCTCTTATTGAAATCGTTTATATTAAGGGTTTGGTCTGTTCCAAGAACTGTCTTTTTTCACAAACCTTGTTTTTGCTGTTGTTTTAGTATTTTGTTTTGCTTCTTTTTTGTTATAGAAGCTTTTCCAAAACTCTGATGTTTTTTGGCTGTCTATTTATAAATAAGAACAAGACTCCTGAAAAGCAAATTGAGGGTTTATATGGGGATCAGCCTTGTAGTCTGGACACTTTCACTTAAGGTGATTGGAGGTGTACTGCCAGTCCAAGAAAGTCTTTTCTTTAGGGAATAAGGAGAATATTCCCTCTCTGTGGCATGTTTGTAAGGATGTGTGGTATCTCCCTGGATTTCAGCAAGTTCAGGATGTAGAGGAGCTTGACTAGCTAATGTGTGGACTTTCTCTGAATCCTCCTGTTTCCATTATTGGAGCTCATCTCTGTCCTCCACTGTGCCTGGAGCCTCAATCCTGAAAGTTGCTGATTCTCTGCAGTCGCGGATAGTGTGTCTTCTGCACCCAGTCAGTTACTCTCCTCTATCTGACTTCTACCTGTAGAGCATGTTCCCATGTGTCCTCTACTATTGCTTTCAGTCCCGTTTTCTTTGTCAAGGAAGGTGTTTTGTTTTGATAGAGAGGAGAGGGAAATGCACACATTCACACCTTTTATAATGTGACTGTTCCACTATAAAAATCAGGGTTTGTCTGCAATGCCTAGCGTATCATGTGGTTCGTAAAAAGCAATGAATGCATGACCTGAAATGTACAGAACTCATGGTAGTCTTGATCAAATTAATAGATATTTTATGGAAAAATAGTATCCCCTATTGCTATGAATATTATAACTGTGCCCTCTTCCTCTTTTCATGGTTCAATAATTTTCTGGCCTTTTGAAATTGTGGCAAAAAAGAATAACTTTTTATTAAGTGATATGAGACCACGCCTATCTTGTAGGAAATTCTCTGCTTCCCCGCATGGTTTCTTCTATCCCAGATAGCACCAAGAGTAGAAAATAGTTTCATCAGTTTTACTCTATATTATATGTCCAATGGATCTTTAAGGGAAGGAAGTCTAAAATGCATCCCAAATAGAATTATCAATATGGGTAAAAATATTTCCCAGTTATATGTAGGAAAACAAAGGACAGTAATTTCATACAGCTACATTATTTTTGAATGGAAAAGGGTTCTTTAAACCCTATTTCACATGTAAGATAAAAATCAAATCCTAAGACATGGCAGATAGATCTATCTAATTAGTAGCTGAACGATTCAATCTTCCAATTTCTGATTCAGTATTTTTCCACAGTATCATGTTACATCTAAAATCCATCTGAAAGTCTTTTAGCTATCTTGTCCCATCCTATATAATAAGAGAGGAATATGCTAATTTTCCGTTACACCATGAGGCTTAACGACCAGATCACAGATCTGCAGGAGGGTGGGGCAGCGAACTATAAGTGGCCGGCGGAGAGCTACAGGAGAGGGCAGGGCAGCAAGCTACAAAGGGGAGAGTGGGGGGAGCTACAGGAGGGCGGCAGCGACCTACTGGCACATGGATTCATGCGCAGGGCTACTAGTAGTTTTATAAAAATGTTTCCTACACAATTCTGCTTTTCTCGCAACATTATGATTCATGAATTTGGCTTTGTATAAAATCCTTCTCATCATGCCCTCACATCATCTAAGATCAGTTGTTCCTTTGGAGAAACTACAGGTTTCAGTAAAATGTTGTTCAGATAGCATTATGAGAACCATTTAAAAATTTTATGGCCCCACTTTTCTTTTTGATTCCAGGTAATCACATTGAGATATAACTTTACCCTCTCAATCCTCAATCTTTCTTTATTCTTAGGTGAGATGATTTGCCACTGGCTGGTAGACACTACAAGCATAAGTTTATATGTTCACTTTCCCATGTCTTCCAAAGAAATGTTTAACACTTTATTGGGAGAGTAAAATATTTCATATACTAAATAAGGAAATATTGTGGCCAACCCAAGGTTAAGTTTCTCCTACTTATTTTATTGTTATGTCTACTCTAGTTTATGCTTTCAGAATAGACTGCCAAAGTTAATAGATATGGAGCTTGAGTCTTTAAAAATAGAATTCAGCAAGCTTGAGTCTTTAAAAATAGGATTCATACAAGCTGATTAGTGAAATTACAGTATCAATATAACAGCTTCTAACATTTCTCAAAGTGAAGGAAAACAAGATGTCCTTGCAATATATTTACTATCTAATCTCCCAGGAAATCAGGTAATCTCTGTTCTTCCATTTGCACTGCTTAATAAATAGATGAGCAGTATGGCTTACTTCATAAAGTTTAAATGATGATGGTTATTTTTCTCTCAAAATATTTGGATATTCTTATACCTAATATTAAATATGACAATTATGTTATCTAATGTTAACTGGAAAAAAATTATTTCAAAAGGGAAACAATAATATTGCAATATTATTTCAGGGTTGTTAATTGAAACATGACCATATGGGTAGGGATTACTATATATAAAAATTTATTTTTGGCTATATCTGAAAAAATTATACTAATAAACTGTATTATCCTATCTAATAAAGAGGGAATACGCTAATTGACCATCACTCCACCACAAAGATGGCTGCACCCACAGCTGATGCCAAGTTCCCATAAGGAGCCTTAATGAGCAATCAGCAGGGACCTGAGGCTACGCCCTCCCCTGCCCCTGTGGGGCTTGACAGGGGACTTCAGGCCATGTCCCCCACCCGGCAGGGCTTGACAGGGGATCTCAGGCTGCAGCCCCCACTGGCAGGGCTTGGCAGGGGACCTCAGGCCACGCCCCCCACCCGCAGGGCTTGACAAGGGACCTCAAGGTATGCTTCCCGTCCTGGTGCTGGGCTAGGGGACCTCAGGCTTCCTCCCCCTCTGCCCCAGTGCCAGGCCAGGGGACCTCATGCTGCGCCCCCCACCTGGCAGGGCTTGACAGGGACCTGAGGCCACACCCCCCACCCAGCAGTGGGCCAGGGGACCTCAGGCTGTGCCCCCCACCCAGCAGGGCTTGACAGGGGACCTCATGCTGTGCCCCCCACCTGGCAGGGCTTGACATGGGACCTCAGGCCTCGCCCCCCACCTGGCAGGGCTTGACAGGGGACCTTAGGCCATACCCCCCGCTCCAGCAGTGGGCCAGGGGACCTCAGGCCGTGCCCCTCACCCAGCAGGGTTTGACAGGGGACCTCATGCTGCGCCCCCCACCCAGCAGGGCTTGACAGGGGACCTTAGGCCATGCCCCCCACCCAGCAGGGCTTGACGGGGGACCTCAAGGTGCACCCCCAGTGCTGGGTCAGGGGAACCCAGGCCGCGCCACTGCCCAGCGGGGCTTGACGGGGGACCTGAGGCTGACCCCTCCTCCGGGTGCTGGGCCAGGGGACCTGAGGCTGCGCCCCCTGCCTGGCAGGGTTTGACAGGGGACCTCAGGCCATGTCCCCCACCTGGCGGGGCTTGACGGAGGACCTCAAGGCACGCCTCCCACCCTGGTCTGGGCTGGGGGACCTAAGGCCATGCCCCCCATCCTGGTGCCCGGCCAGCGGACCTGAGGCTATGCCCCATGCCTGGCAGGGCTTGACAAGGGTGGGACTGGCCGGGTCTGGATCTAGCCCAATTGGGGGGGGGGGGGGCAGCCAGGTCTGGGTCTCATGTGATTTTGAGGTGCATGTGGGTGGGCAGGGACTTGACTCTGGGTCCCATGGTGAGCCCCAGACTCTGACAGGAGGAAGGTTTTCATATACATTTTACTAATTTTCTTTCATCTCTGACACTTCTATTATAGAGAAAGGGCAAATAGCAATATTAAATTATTTCCTCTAATTAATCCCCTTTTAATGTGCATGAATTTCGGGCACTGGGTCACTAGTGTATTAAATAATACAAAGAGTACAATTCATCTATACCAGGTTAAGGCAGCGACTTTCAACCTGTGTGCTGCAAGAATTTTTAACAAATTCAATACCTACCCTAGCCTGTTTGGCTCTGTGGATAGAGCATCAGCCTGCAGGCTGAAGGGTCCCATGTTCGATTCTGGTCAAGGGCACATGCCCAGATTGCGAGCTCAATCCCCAGTGGGGGCATGCAGGAGGCAGTCCATCAATGATTCTCTCATCATTGGTGTTTCTATCTCTCTCCCTCTCCCTTCCTCTCTGAAATCAACAAAAATATATTTAAAAAACGCAATACCTGACTATTTAGTCAGAGTCACTGACCTCTTTTCCCTTAGATTGTAAAGTTTTTAAAAAATGACAACAGCCAACACAATAACTGTCTGGTGTGAATGAATCAATATCCCAATTTTGTGTGTCAGATTGGCAAAAAGTGTAATATATAATTTGTTGTGCCACAGAATTATATTAATTAGTTTGCGTGTGCCATGAGATGAAAATGGTTGAAAATCACTGTTTTAAGGCCCTCTTTTGATTATTACAATTAACTGTATAAGGTTTGTACAATACAGAAAAGCATATAGATATAAATAGAAATCACTTGTAATCCTACCATGCCACCATATGCAGTTTTAATAGTTTGATGTATTTCAAATTTCTCCCCCTTTCTGAAAGATATAGGTTATTTTGTAAATATGAATACTTGATGCTGTGTATTTGAAACCCTATTTTTTACATATTAATTTGTACTCAGCTACTCTTATTTAATAAAGGGTATATTTCCCTAAGATATTGAATATTCTATTACAACATGCTCTTCAGTATTTCATTGCTTATATATGCCACAATTTTATTTCACCAAACTTTGTGGAACACTTTAGAAGTACTGTTTTACTTCTAAACAAACATGTTCATTACAAATAATTTTAACCTATTCATAAAATGATTCCCTGAAGAATCTCAAAATTGGAAAACTTTATGGTGGTCTTTTTATATTTGAAGATTTTCAAACTGTCACAAATAATTAAAATGAATCAAACAATTTTATTTTAAATATTTGCTTTAATAAGTCACCAAGTCAGTTTGGATATGGCTTCAAAAATTGTTGATGTTGTAGTGCTCTTAAAACAGAAAATAACTTGACTGAAATTTTGCTTTACTGAAAATTACACCAAGGTGGATATCTGGAAAGCTACATTTTTTATTCTGCTGCCATGTGCTCATATTCTTCGTGAAAATTGGGGGAGATAATTATTCTTTCACTTCTGGCAGAAACAAACATAGATGGGAAAGAGACTGTTTCCTTGGATCTAGTGATAATTCTCGATCCATATCTCAAGTTTTATAAGTAGATGTTTCCATTTTTGTGTGGAATCTTCAACAAGCACATTTTTGGGGCAGTGATTCAAATTATTTATTTCCTCAGAGAGTAGTTTTACTTCATATAACAGGAAGCCTGACAGGAACCGGGTCCTCTTTAGGGGAGAGCAGTGCACAGGGAATGTTTGGAAGGGCAGGAAGTCTTCGGTTATGCTCTATGGAGTAGAAATCACTTTTTATTTAAAAAATAGATTTTTCTCAGGGAGCTAGGCTCTGCTTTCTACTAAATAAAGCAGCTTGAATTTCTGATGAGGATTCTATGGAGCATATTGCTCTTTTGTTGACACTGAGATTCATGGGACTACTTGCCATTAATACAAATGGGAGCTAAACACATCAATCCCTACATGCGAAGTCTAAAGTGCTTTTCTTCATTGGGACCCAGTGCATTATTGGTAATTACATTATGTGTCAATAATAATCACTTTTATTTTGTTGAACACTGCTGCTTAGAAACAAGCATCTTGTTGCACTGCAAGGGTCATAAAAACTCATAAGAAACATGGAGATTTTTCTTTCAGAGCTTTGTGGAGCTTAACCTAATGAGGAGAGATTTATTGAAATCTTTTGTTAACATTACTTGTATCTACTGCCGGCAGATGCAAGACAGAATAAAATATTTAACATATCTATATAAAATGAAATGTTTACAAGATTTATATTTTTCTCCAGATATGATTCTCTTCTAATGTGCCCCTAAAACAAATGGAAGATAATAAAAGGATATTTTAAAATACAGTATATTCAAATACTGCCTTCTAAAATTACAATGATCCAAGCTTTTCCTGTTGTCTTGTTTTTAAAATAATAATCATACTAATTACTTGATGATAAATGGTGACTATATTTTTTAAAATGTGATTATTTCTATAGATATATATGTGCATACATATATATATCAATAATTTATCATACCCTCTTTTATGCATATAGCTTTCTTATGAGTTATTTTAAGGGCAAGTGTGTTTAGTTATGCCATATTTCATTGAATCTATGATATCATCAATCTTAAGACAAATCCCTATATTCTGTACTATTAAGCAATATATTGTTACTTGTTAAATTATTACAAATACTATCTTATCACTTATCTGTTCATGTAGTAACCATAAGATATGAAGAAGAATGTTTACAGATGCACTAATAGCATAGTCAAATCTAAAAAATTTAACAGTAAAGTAGGAGATATATGTTGTATATTCATGCAAGGATGAGTACATACAATAACCTAGTTTCATAAATATTACTTTTTATGAGCATAAGTCTGTTCTCATAAAATATTATTTAGTGAAAGAAAACAGAAACTCATGAATGCATACCATGTGATTCCATTTCTATAAAGTTCAAAAATAGACAAAATTAATCAATAGTGTTAATTAGAATAATGCTTACTCTTAGAAGGATATATATTATATCCCTACAATTCCATAAAGTTTAAACACAGTGTAAACTATTTTATTGTGCTAGAAGTCAGAGTAACCATTGCTTTGAGGAGGACTGAGAGAAGACAGGTCTATCTTTATGTAGGTGATACTTACAAATACATATTTGTTTTTGAAAATTCTTTGCTAAGTAGTTATAATTTGTGTACTTCTCTATTAGTATGTTATACTTCAGTGCAAAATTTTAAAAATCCTGTTACCCTTTTCCTTTTTCTGCTGTTATGCCTTCTTCCTCCAACATATATTAGTGATGATGACAAAACAACATGTAAATATATATATAGAGTGGACTATGAAAGGATGCTATATAAATCAAAGTCTAAATAGAAACCTTTTTAATTTTTGCACTTCAGCAAAATAGACTCATTCAATAGTAGATTTTGTAAGAAGGTCGTTTATAAACCCACCTGAAATAAGGGAAGATGCCTTTATGTTTAAAATTAATTTCAAGTTAAAGAATGCCTTTTAAGATGCCTTTATATTCAAAACATATTTTAACTTAGAGAATGGCAACATCCAAGCAATCATTGCTGAATTAAGACATTACAAAATTATTTATTCAGTGCTTTTATGTCAAAATGAATTTTGCTTTATTATTGCCAGGGAGGGTACTTTAATGATCTGAAGATTACTTCACAACTAATGGATCCTCTTAATTTTTTAAGTTCAGAGTAGAAAGTAAAACATATTCAAGAAGTAATATATAAACACTAAAATAATCTTTCAATACAAATAGTCTTAATAAAATGAGAGCGGGAGGTAGGAAACCAAGTATCTCACCCATTTTAAATAATAACCAGCTCCTCTCAGGGAACCAAAGTATTAACATTTACCAAATTCAGGGATTTTTTTTCAACTAGCTATTATGTATATATATTGACACGTTCTCTTTCTCGGCCCATTCCCTATACTGAGCATCTTCCTCTTTTAGTATGTAGTCTTTTTTATAGACAATACAATATCTACTTAAAAATATTTTTATAATAACCAAGTAGTCATAAATCCTGAGAATGAAACCCAAATTGCCTATTATACTTGGCTGATACCCTAGTCCAGTAGTATATCCCTTATATCATGATCAATTTCTAGCATCTACTGAACGCTTCATGTAGGATAGGATTTTTCTAATTTAACTCCAAAAATGTCACCTATTTCTATGTTTTATAAATTCATTATGTAAAAAAAAATTAAGAATAAGAAAGCATTTTCATGTATGCTTGTAATTATTTTATACAGCTCAAGGAAGTGCATACAGGTTTGCTAAATGTTTTCTTCTTAGCTTTTATCTCTAACCAGAGTTCATAATAGATAACTTTCCTTAGCACCATCTATAGAGCTCCTGCTCCTCACATATGTTCTGCACCAGGGCCCCTCCAGGCTGCCGGTCAGCCAGGCTGCAGGTTGGTGCTCTGAGCAAGGACATAACCTTGAATCAAGTCCTTTATTGGGTATCCTGTCCTCTAGCACGCCATCTGTCTCTCACTTAGCATCTATGAGCAACAAATGCAACTGCTTTCTGGGTTTGTTTTCATTTTGGGGTTTTTTTTGTTTGTTTGTTTTGTTTTTGGTGGATTTTGTTTTGTTTGCTTTTCTGTTCCTCCTCTCCCCTCAGGGGAAAAGCAGTAAAGAATATATTGTTTAAATTAAAACCTGCAGAACTACATTGGAAGGAAATGCATATACTAGTACAAACTGTATACATACTCTTTAAGCATTTGTGGGTGGTTAGGAGAAGAAACAGAGATGAAAGAAAGAACCATGGCTAGAGGGAGGAGGGGGAGGCATAGTGGCACTGGATTCTTCCCTCAGGAGAAGCATCGGCCTCCTGACATGGAACACAAGGCCTTCCACGCCTTTGCCCCTGCTTACCTCTTTGGCCTTTTCAAATATGCTTACCTTGTATATAACAAACATACTGGATCCTTTTACTTCCTTCACAACATGCATTTCTTTGAACCTAGAATGTGATCTCCCACCCATAACTCTTTTTATAACCAACAGAAATTCATTTCTCATATTTTTGGAGTCTGGGAAGTCCAAGTTCAAGACACCAGCATGGTGAGTTCTGCTGAGGACCCTCTTCCTGGTTCATAGCGAGTGCCTTGTGCCCTCTCACTGAGTCACCCTATGGTGATGGGTCCTGGATCTCTGGATCCTCTTTTGTAAGTTACTAAGCCCGTTCACCAGGGCTCCAACTCAAGACTTAAGCACCTCCCAAAGCCCATCTCCTAAAACCATACCATTGCGAGCTTAGAATTGACACAAACATTCAGACCATATGGCCGAATGAAAGAAGCTTTTTTAAATGATACATATCAATTGTGTAAAAAATATTATATAATTACACAATCCATATTAGCCATTGAGCTTATTTATTCATGCATTTTAACAAAACACTAATTTTATATCCTTTTATTTTAATTTAATTATGCGACCCAGCTCATCTGTCATGTAAAATACATCAGGTCTTTGGATCTAGGCAGTATAGAATTGAGCTTATCAGCAAAAGTCAGAGCCAATATGTCCATTCCTAATTACCCTTTTATTAAGATAAAAAGTCTTGCTCTAATAATAAAAATGCTAAGATTCCTGGAATATTAAGATTTAACTTCCCAAATGAAATTACTGTCATTTTAAATGTATAGTAGTTAAGTGAACAAATGCAGATTTTAGCTATTAGTTTAAAAAGCAAAGTCAGAAGAGAAAACATAACATTTGTCGGCCTGCAGTGGATGTCAAGTCTTGTAAATATAACTTAGAATAATTTAATTGATGATATCCAGGTTGGCTAACACAATCCTGCTAAAGAAAATTATGGGATGATTCTGCAAGCTTTCATTTAGATACAATCATGTTTATTAGTGTTTGAAAGTAGAAATTGTAATTTAGCAATAGCTCTTCTGAGAATGGCTGTGTATAAAAGACTTTTTTAAAAAGATTCCTATTACAATTTGTCCGGTTCTACTGAGGGGAAATTGAGTTGCATAGTTTTTTTCTTATACAGAGACAGTGCTATGAACTGAATGTTTGTGTCTCCCCAGATCACATGTTGAAACCCTAATTTCCAATGTGATGGTATTTGGGCACAGGGTCTTTGGTATGTAACTAGGTCACGTGAGTGGAGCTCTCATAATGGGATTAGTGCCCTTATAATGGCTTGCTTATCTCTCTCTCTCTCTCACTCTCTCTCCCATGTGAGAACACAAGAACATTATAATCTGCAAACAAGGAAGAGGATCCTCATAGAACCTAGCCATGCTGGTACCCTAATCTAGGACTTCCAACTAATCTAGGACTTCCCAGGCTCCGGAACTGTAAAACATATATATATATATATATATATATATATATATATATATATATATATATACACTAGAGGCCCAGTGCATGAAATTCGTGCACTGGGGGGAGGGGGGTGGGGGGTGTGTGCCCCTCAGCCCAATCTGCACCCTCTTCAATCTGGGACCCCTCAGGGGATGTCCAACTTCCAGCAGTCGGACATCCCTCTCACAATCCGGAACTGCTGGCTCCTAACCTGCCTGCCTACCTGATTGTCCCTAACTCCACTGCCTGCCTGCCTGCTTGCCCCTACCTTGATCTCCTGCAAGCCTGATTGCCCCTACCTTGCCCTCCCCTATCAGCCTGATCACCCCAAACTGCCTGTGCCTTGGCCCCCAGTCTGGCCTCCCTCTGGAGGCACCACCCCCATAACCCCAATGCTGCTGCCACTGCAGCTGGTTATGGCTGCCTGAGCCTTGGCCTTTGTAGCCACTTCGGCTTTGTCTGGAAAGATGTCCGGAAGACAACCACTCTAATTAGCATATTACCCTTTTATTAGTATAGATTTGGGGACCATTACAACCATGCAGAACTTGAAGAAAACACATGGCCCTGGTCAGTTTGGCTTAATGGAGAGAGCATCGGCCTGTGGACTGAAGAGTCCAGGTTTGATTCTGATCAGGGGCACACATGCCTGGGTTTCGGGCTCAATCCCCAGTAGGGGGCCTGTGGGCGGCAGCTGATCAGTGATTCTTTTTTTTTTTTAAATATATTTTATTGATTTTTCACAGAGAGGAAGGGAAAGGGATAGAGAGCTAGAAACATCGATGAGAGAGAAACATCGACCAGCTGCTTCCTGCACACCCCCCACCGGGGTATGTGCCAGCAACCAATGTACATGCCCTTAACCGGAATCGAACCTGGGACCTTCCAGTCCGCAGACCGACGCTCTATCCACTGAGCCAAACCGGTTTCGGCTGATCAGTGATTCTTATCATTGATGTTTCTATCTCTCTCTCCCTCTGACTTTCTGAAATTTTAAAAATATATATTTTTTAAAGAAAACACATGATCTTCACTTTGGGCTTTGTCATCTTACAATATCCTTTATGCAGTGTTTTAACTTCCCTCAACTTTCCTTTACCCACCTTTAAAGTGCAATCTATTTTGGGGAAGATGATCAGGAAAGTGATTCCAGTGGGTAGAAGTTATTTTTGGAGGGGATGGGTCATGAAGATATTTAAAAATTGAGCATGGTGATGGTTGTACCACTCTGAATTTACTTTAAAAAACCAGTTCATTGTACACTTTAGGTGACATGTACAGTATATGGGTTATATCTCAATAAAGCTGTTCTTTTATTTCTTTTTAAATAAAGACCAGTCTTATAATCAATTGCAGATGTTTTCAGAGGCCCCTCAAGATTTGCTTACCATGTCCCAAATCACGGCTGTGATTCCCAGTTGCCTCCAGTCCTGGTGGATCTGGATGGTGTGGTTTGCAAAGGAGAAGGTGGCAAGAGGCTTATGGAATTTCGGCAACCCCATTCCCCCGGTCTCCTCATAGGGCACCAGGGCCATTCCCACTGTGCCAGCTCTGCTCCCTTTAACCTGTTGGGCAAAAGAATCCTGCGTGCTCTGGCCAGAAAGTGCATTCTTTCTTAGGTGGCCCGGATGCTTTTTTTAAGGTCGTTTTATGGATTCAGAAGAATAAACAGAGATGTGGAAAGCTTTTGTCAAAATCCTTTTACATGGTTCTTCCAGTCTCATGGGAAATGAGATGTGGCTCTGAATTCATCCCAAAGTGTGTCTTTGGACAAAAGCACCCAGAACGGCACAACTCCTGCAGAATGCCCTACACACTTTGCTGTCAGGACTCAGGGGGGCTTGAGGGTGAGCGAGGCGGCGGTGCCAGCACAGGACCTGGGAGAAGGTAGCGCTTTCTACACTGCCCAGGCCACGTGGACTACAGCAGTACCCGCCCAGGTGGGCAGGGTGTTTCTGCTGTTTTGTTTTGGTCTGGCCTCCACCCCGTCAGCCAAGGACCTGTGCCTGCACTGAGACTGAATGGTTTGATGGCCCTACTTTTTGGTGGACAGTGGATGCACTCCCAGAGACTGGCAGTTAGACTCTGGTGGCTTCTGAGTCCCTTGCGGGGAGAGCCCGGCCCTAGGTCAAGAACAGACTCAGGCGTCCTCGGCCAGGAGGCCTCCTTGGGCTAGGGGCCGCCACAGTTTGAAGGCTGTCCATGACCCTGGCAGGGGTCTCTTCTGGGGCGCTGGCAGGCCTGGGCTCTGGAGCCTCAAAGGGAGAGGTTCCTGAACCTGCTTCCCACACACCTAGGCTAGGATACATCTTGTAGGAGGCGGCTTCAATGCCGGGGGTTGGTGACCAAGTCCTCCGGAGCCTCGCTTTCTGGGCTGCAATCCCACGTCTCCCAGTGCCCCAGCCTCAGATGCGCCCCCGCAGTTGCCCCCACCACCAGCCACCTCAGCGCAGGCCACAGCAGCTGAAGCCAGCCTCTTGGAAGCCAGGCCACCACACCCACCACCCCTAGTAGCTCTCTGCTGCTCGCTTGCTGTGCCCTGTCCACTGGGGTGGGGGAGTGCTCCCAGCCCAGAGGCCCTCCCTCCCTCCGCAGCCTGGCTTGGAAAGCTGGCCTCGTGCTGGGGCTACGATGCCAGCGTCCCCACTCAGCCACTATGGGTGCGACGCGGACCCCACGGAGGCCAACCTGGGGAACTCGGACCCCAGCTCTGCATCCGGCTGCTGCAGATGCCCTTGGTGGTCAACTACCACCCGCTCCTTCCACCAGCCCCATTGATCCCTCTCAGCACCAGCCATTTAGGCCAGGGTGGCGATCGCCCGGGGACCCCCACCCCAGGAGCGCCTAGCTGGGCCCGGCCACACCCGCCCGGGTGGTGATCGGCCCCGGGGACTCCCGGGGGGGCGTGGCCGGGCCCAGCCATCTGCTCCCAGGTGGCGATCGGCCCCGGGGACCCCCAGGGAGAGCCTGGCTCGGCCCGGCCACACCCCCCCGGTGGCGATCGGCCCTGGGGACCCCTGGGGAGCGCCTGGCTGGGCCTGGTCACGCCCCCCCGGGTGGCGATCGCCCCTGGGACCCCCGGAACTAAGAGGATTCTGCGCCACCATCTTGGTCTTCTCAACGGCCGGATAGGCCACCCGGAGTCCCACCCCCAGCCTCTCGCAGGCCCAATCATGGGCATAGCGGAGGTGTGGTCAATTTGCATGTTTCTCTATTATAAGGTAGGATTTTTGTTTTGTTTAAGTGATCCAGGCTCTGTTAATTTGTTACTGACTTCTGGCACCCTAACGGGTTTGACTCAGTGGATAGAGTATCGGGCTGCCAACTGAGGGCATGTACTTTGGCTGCAGGCTTGGTCCCTAGTAGGACACATGGAGGAGATAGCTGGTCGATATTTCTAATTCTATCTTTCTCCCTTCTTCTCTGTAAAAAATCAATAAAAATATATTTTAAAAAAAGACTGACTTCTTGCTCTAGCTAAGATAGACTTCTAGCTCTGTAATATGATGGAACACTCAAAAGAATGGGGCTTAGCATAAGTACAGAAGCATGACGAATGAAGCCTCACTATCAGTTTTGTCCAAAATTATTCATTTATTGCCTAATAGATGATAGGCATAATGTTCAGTACTACATTTTTTAAGGAGAAAAGTCATCATTTTGGTTTTCAAGTACTTGACAATTTAATGGTAGACAGACACTCTACAAACTATTACTACAGACACACTGCCCTTTCTAAAACTGCAGTGATAAAACACTCAAGTTATACTATAGATAACACATCAAGCTCACTCAGTTTTGACCAGAGATTACAAGATAGTCAATGACTGATTAGTCCTATCTACACTAATAAATGAGAAACATGCAAATTACCGTCACTCTGCTACGCCCAACAGCCAATCAGAGTGAGTATGCAAATTAAACTGAAAAGATGATGGCAGCCCCGACCCCCAGCCGCTCCGGGCCTGTGGGAGTCGGAGAAGTCGGGCGCCAGTGCCTGAGGCTGGTTGCAGTCCAGGAGACGAAGAAGCCACCTGCCCCGTGATCCCAGACTACATACAGCCAGCTGGAGAAGCCACCTGCCCCATGTCTGCCCGCCCCATGTCCGCCTGCCCCATGTCCTGGGGTAGATGGAGAAACTGGGCCCCAGTACCTGAAGCTGGCTGCAGCCCAGGAGATGAAGAAGCCACCTGCCCTGTGATCCCAGGCCGCAGCCAGCAGCAGAAACCTCATGTCCGCCTGCCCCACATCCTGGGGGAGACTGAGAAACTGGGCCCCAGCGCCTGAGGTTGGATGCGGCCTGGGAGACGAAGAAGCTGCCTGCCCCATGATCCCAGGCTGCAGCCAGCCGGAGAAGTTGACCCCACTGCATCCGAGGGAAGATGGAGAAGCCACCCGCCTGCAGTCCAGGCGCCAGCACCTGCGGCTGGCTACAGCCTGGTAGACAGAGAAGCCACCCACCCTGCGGTCCCGGGCACCAGTCCCTGCGGCTGGCTGTGGCCTAGGAAACAGAGAAGCCACCCACCCCACAGTCCCGGGAGCCAGCACTTGTGGCTGCAGCACAGGCGAAGCCACCTGCCCACCATCCCTGAGGCTGCAGCCAGCCTGGGTGCCTATGGCTGACCAGAGGGTTGGAAGCCCGGATAGCAGATGCCTGTGGTCGGCTGAAGGAGGGAATCCTGGGTCCCGGGTGCGGGACTGAGGCAGAGGTGGTTAGGAGCAATCAAGCCAACAGGGGAGCAATTAGAGATGATCAGGCTGGCAAACAGAAGCAGTTAGGAGCAATCAAGCAGGCAGGTGAGCGGTTAGGAGCCAGCAGTTCTGAATTGTGAAAGGGATGTCCAACTGCCGGTTATCCCCCAAGGGGTCCCAGATTGGAGAGGGTGCAGGCCGGGCTGAGGGACACCCTTCCTGCCGCCCCCCATGCACAAATTTCATAGATCGGGCCTCTAGTCTACACTAATAAAAGAGAAACATGCAAATTAACCATCACTCTGCTACGCCAATCCATACCCACCAGCCAATCAGAGCGAGTATGCAGATTAACCCATCAAAGATGGCGGGTAAATTTGCATATGCAGGTGGGGTGGGCAGCACCATGGGCCGCCCCTGGGGGTCTGGGTCCATTGGGGCTGGGGGAGGCCTGGCAGGCAGCGCCAGATGCTGCTGGCAAGGTACCAGTCCATCAGGGCCCTGGGAGGCAAGGTGGGCAGCGCCAGATGTCACCCGCGTGGTCCGGGTCCATCACAGGCCCCAGGAGGGGCAGCAGCCTGCTTAGCCATGCCCACAGGGCCTTGGGAACATCGCTGCCCTTGGGAAGAACGGCCAGGCCTGCCTAGCCACACCCATGGGGCCTTTTGAACATCGCCACCCCGGGGAGGGGAGGCCGGCCTGCCTAGCCACTCCCGAGGGCCCCGGGAACATCGCAGGCATGGGGTTGCTGAGACCCAGACAGGGCCTCTGGCCACAGATTCACAGCTTTGTGGAGACCAACTCTACCAGGCCGCTCGGTGGCCATGTGGCTGGGCCACAGGGTGCCCGTTCAAGATGTGACACAGAGAGGAGGTGTGGGATGAAATCCAGAGAATGGGATGTGGGGGTTCAAGACTCACTTCCTTTGGGCTTTGTCCTTCTTGGTCTTGGTTCTTTTCTTTCGGGCCTGGAGCCCAAGCACTGCAGGAGAGAGGGATGGATGAAGGCCGAATGTGGAAGAAGAGCCGCGAGGCCCAATTGCGGGGCTGCCTGAGGGGCGGCTCCAGGGCAAGTGCCACAGCTTTGGCAAAGCGGCTGGCCAGGAGGCGGGCATTCCAAGGGGCACCTGGCAGCGCCTCGCCATCCCTCTATGAGGACACCCCACACAGGTGCTGCCTTCGCCAGCAGGCTCTGGGCGACATCTGCAAATGCTACTGCAACCTCTAACATTCTGGGCAAAGACCTGACCCTGTGCCCCTCTGGGTACCAGGCTTGCTAGGAGTGTGCTGTCACCAATGCCATAGATCAAAGGCAAAAACCTGGTGAGGCGGGGTGCATCAGAGGGGGCTCGGGCTGGGGCAGGGGACCAGCGGGCAAAGATCTGCTTCACCTGCAGAGAGCAAAGTTCTGCAGTGGCCCCAAGATGCGGGTGAGTCCGGCCAGGGATCAAGGGGCATGGAAGGACACCCGGGTGGAGGGGCAAGGACCTGCAGCCCTGAGGCGGGGGTTGCGGGGTGGTGCCACCTCAGTGGAGGGGTGCCGCACTGCAGGATACCGGACTGACTGACATGATTCAGACAAGCTCCCAGTGCTAACCGGCCTCTCCCAGGCTGCCTTCGCACTTCAGAGGCGGTGACTCCTGCTCCCGCCTTGGCCCAAAAGCAAGCCCGCACCACCCTGCCCCACAGCAGAGCATGCCTAGGCGGTGACTGCGAAGCCTTCCACCTGCTCCGGAGAAGGGGGGGCAGTAAAGAATGGGGGCAGGAGACCAGGGAGAGGAAAGAATGTGGAGCATCCACAATGAAGAGGTGCTTGAGAAAGAGGCTCGGAGCCTGATGGGGAAGATTGTTCTGTTTGCAGGGCGGCTGCCCCTTAGGACGTGCAAAGAGCATGGCTCTGAGGGCTTCCTGTGTGCTGAGTCAAGTTCCACAGCCAACTGGAATTGGCCTCAGTTTCCTGATCTGTAAAATGGATGAAGCGTGTCCCAGTGCCCTCACTGAGCTTTGATGGCCAATTGAGATACTATATAAAGAAAATGAGGGAAGAAGTGAGAAAGAAAAGGAAGGACAAGCAACACAAAAGAAAGACTGAAAGGAACCTGTAAACCCATTGTCACTTAAATAGGGAATATAGTCAATAGTGTTGTAATGATGGTATGATGCCAGGTGGGTACTGGAAATATCAGGGAACACTTTGTAGAGTATATGATTGTCTAACCACTATCCTGTAACTAATATAAAACCTGAAACCAATACAAAATAATATTGAATGTAAAGAAATGAAAATTGGAGTGAAATTTTTATAAATTTCAAAGTTTAAATAAAGGCTGTAAAGGAAGGAAGGGGGAGAATAAAAATAGTATTTTTCATTTTACTGCTTTATTGTTTTTTCAGTACATGAAAAAGACAGTTGTCTTTATATGGTGCTTTTATACTTTTCTAAGTCATTATCTCATTTTAATTTCAGGGCAACTTAAAGACAAGATCATTTTTCCCTCCACTATTCAAAGAAAGGAAATCTTGGTGTCTGGTCCCAATGATTCAATCGTCAAGCCCTTTTTGTAAAGCAGGGTTAGTAAAATTTTCTGTGAAGGGTCATATCTATACTAATAAAAGCCTTTGGGGTGATCAGGCCAGCAGGGGAGGGTAGTTGGGGGCAATCAGGCCAGCAAGGGAGCAGTTAGGGGGCAATCAGGCAGGCAGGCAAGTGGTTAGGAGCCAGTGGTCCCGGATTGTGAGAGGGATGTCCGACTGCAGGTTTAGGCCCAATTCTTATGGGATCAGGCCTAAACCTGCAGTTGGACATCCCCCGGGGGGTCCCATATTGGAGAGGGTGCAGGCTGGGCTGAGGGACACCCTCCCCAGTGCACGAATTTCATGCCTCTAGTATGATATAAAATTATCATGCCTCTAGTATGATATAAAAGCCTTTGTTTCATAGTCATTCTTATGTGTTTCTCTATATAACTTGTCACACCAAATTCTACTTACCCTTTACCTAGGCATTTCCCCCAGAATATCAAAAGTTCCTTGACAAGAGATATCATACTCATTGCATTTTTCTGCCCCATGGCTGAAATCTCCCAAGGCTGGTTCATAAAACACACTAACAAATCTCTGTTTGAATAATTAAATGAGTGAATAAATGGGGTTACCTAAAATAGAATCAATAGTACCTATAAAAATTACCTTAAATTGACACCAATTGTGAACCTTTCCTTTTGGGCACAAAGACCTGTTCTAATCCATTATTTGGAATTTCTTCTCTCTAGCTTTAATAATTATTAAGAAATAAGAAATATGAAGATATGAATCAATGTAATACCCTAAAATATATTTCAGCCTTCTAAATGCCTCTCTATTGTTAATTCAATTGAAGGTATAAAAACATTGGGTAGAATTAGTAAAAAGAAATATAAACAGTTTGAGACAGAATTCACGACAGCATGCTGAGCAATTACCAATCTACATCAAAAACAATGGCCCTGATGTAGGCACCCTCAGAGTCAGCCTGTCACAATCTGTCTGCAGCAAACACAGAGTCACACGCTCTCGAGCACACACATGGCCCCACAGCAGGCACAGCATGAAGGACACTCCCAGGGCCCTCCTTCAGATGCTTAGATTTTTATTAGAACAAATCTCTACATTGAAATTTTCAGATGGATTTATTCAAAATTTCATTTATGGCAGAGAAGACAGTATACCTACTATTAATCCCAGAAACATGAAATGATGTTGCTGGGGAACGTGTGGTTTTTGAACTCTGAAGCAATATTCACAGTCCTCACATAAAATTTTGTTTTCTGGAGATCTTATAACCATCAAGTTATCTGGCTCCTCTTATCCCTAAATATGCTGTATAATTTATATCTATTTTAACAACCTACTTTGGGTTAGGATGAGAATGATTATAGAATTTTAAAGCCCCTTTAACAGGTCCAAATGAAGAAGTGGGTTGTTATATGTTGTTATTTGTTGCTTTTTAAGAAGAGTTTTCCACTTTGAACATCAAAAGGAGGCTTTGGGTTTAGGAAAAGCTAGACTTTTCTCAGTCAGCAGAGATTAGAGAATAAGCAGAAAGCGTTAACTCAGAGCAAAACTGGGTGAAGACAGATTGCCAAGGACCTCCTCTTGAATCAGTAGCTTCATTTTCTAGACAAACACCTCCCAGTTTGCTTAATCCATCAGATAAGCCATTCTTGCAAATGTAGCCATTTTAATCCCTATGATCTCCATGTTTATATTTTAACAGTTAGGAAAACCTTGAAAATATGCTCCCTTTCATTCTTAGGCCATTAGTTGAAAATGATGAGACTATTCATTGGTGATAGATTCAGGCTGAAGAAGGAATAGGTTTAGGCATTAGGAAGGCAGCTAACAGTTTGCTATCTATCTCCTCCACCAGACAGGTCATATTACAGAAATGTATGTTACTATTCCAACTGTCCCCCTTAGATATTGGATATTTTGTCTTCCGCTCTTCTCAGAACACAGCGCAATTTCATTAAAAAAATACAGTATCCCATTCTGTTACTTGAGTGAAATTAGGAGTCCATGGATCAGGTTGATGTGGGCAAGTCCAATTCTTGGTTAATTAGCTAAGGATGAATAAGCAGAAGTGAGTTAAAACAGAATGTTTCTCATACCATCAGAAAAAGGAAGAGCAAAACCAAACAAAAATAAAGTACCAACCAATTCTTACAGGAGGCTTATTATTTAATTTAATAGTGAAAATAACGCGAGCATTGCATTTGTGACATCCAATCATTTGGCTATGCACTAAACATGCTTTAATTGGTTTAATACTTATAAAAATCCCCTGAAGTAGGCATCCATATATCCCTTTAACAAATAAAGAAACTGAGACTTGGAGATATTGCATAAATAGGTGGAACATGATGTCTGGTGTTATCTTTTACTTCCTGGGGTCAAAAGGGAAGAATTCTCCTGATTTTGGGGTGGAAAGCACAAAGAAACCACCACTATCTCTATTCTTCCAATGCTTGGAGTGGTGGGAAAAGACCAGAAGGAGTCCCAACTGAGACACTCTCTTTGAGTAAATGTTTATACAAGAGATGTCTTCTTTTGGATATAAATATTTCCTTATTGAGCCATTCCCATGATGCCTACAATTTCATTTAACTGCTGTCATATATATTAATATATATTATATTGGTAAAATGCCAGAGCAGAAAACAGGACTGGATTAAGGGAAGAATTAGTCACCTGCCCTAAGGAGGTCCCATAAGAAAATCTATAAAATATATTAATTATTTTTAGTTATTTTTTCACTAGTCTTTGGGAAGACAAAGTACCCTTTGCTGAGACTTAAAAGGCCATGCGATGCTAGAGGTGAAAGGGATTGCTGTCATCAGCGAGACTAGAATTTCCTATTTTCTGTACCATAGACCTCTTTTTCAGTATGACGTTTATGGACATCTTAAATGCATAACATAAAATATGTGGAATTATTTTTTAAACATATTAAAATAGATTATAATTTATCTACTGCATAAGTGACAAGATACACCAGTAGGTCTAATAACCACTGTAATTTTAGAGTTGTAATGAGCTTAAATGATTTTTTGAAATATCTAGGATATCTTAATGTGACAAAAAGTATTTGTGATTTTTATTACTTATAAAATCACAGGCATTGCTAATATCTCTGTGTTTTATTGTCTACACTAAAAATGGAAAGAAATACTGAATTTCAGTTGGAATTTCATTAAAATTCAGTAGTTGTAATTTTTTGTTTGAGATCACATGCTCCTTCTCTTTACTCCCAAGATCTATCATAGACAGGCACCTTAGGGTCTGTAGACCTCAGGTTAAAAACCTCTGATTTAGTCCAACATGATTACTTAACAAATGTGGAAACTGAGACTCAGAGAGTTAGAGGTTATCCATGGTCACACATTAATAATTATAGGCAAAGCTGAATTTAGAACTTAAATTTCCCAATTATTAATCCATTGTTCATTGTCCCATGCTGTTCTGTCTGCTGTGAAGCCATTTCATACGAGGATGAGAAAAGATTTATTTTCATTATTTTTTAACTATTGAATTAACTTATTGCAACCTGAATATTTCTAAAGGCCTTGTAAAAAATTGGGAACTTCAGCAGAATAGAATTTAGTAAAAGTCTAGTTCAAAAAATAAAAATAAAAAAGATTATCTCAGGAGAAAAGGGATCAACTCCTTTCAGGTTTGACCTTTTTTTTTTTTTTTTTTTTTTTTTTCGTGGAACTGAATTTTCATCTCCCCAAGTCCAAATTAACTTTTTGTTTTCATTTGAAAACACTGAGTAGAGCTAAATTCACCTAACTGAAAAGTTGCTTAAGCTTAGAGAAAAGAACCACTTACTCTCCTTATTAACATGTTTAATTCTGAGGAAATATTTCTCATCAGATATTTCTTCTTATTTTTGTTTTTCCTACTTTTGCTTTACTCTCTTGGACTCTCTCCATTTTTCCTACAAACCTGGTCCAAGAGTTATATAATTGCTTGAGTGTTAAATGCATTAAATGCATTAGATTTTTAAAAACTTTGACTCAGAGCAGAATGTGAATTATTATGTTCATGCAAAAAAAGCATTTCAGATCACTGTAAATTACCTAGAAGTTGAGTATTGAACTTGTTTTACCCTTAAGGATACATTCTCAGAGAGATTGCTTTTTTTTTTTCAAATGAACAACTTATAAACAGGAGCATCTCACACCTAAAGTGTCCCCAGGTTATACTGGGTAACAAAAGCCCCTTATACCCTATGATGGAACCCTGATAAAACAGCCCTGGGTCCTATTGGGGTGTTTACAGTGGGGGCTAAGATGTTCGTATTTGAGCAAAATTAATTATTTGAGAGCAATATTTATGTGATAGTATTTGCAGAACATCAGTATTACTTTCTTTTAATGATTTATTTTCTTATATAATTGCTTATAGCTTAAATCTTTGACTAAACTACATGATAGTAATGATGGTGATAATTTTCAGAAAGCCATTTTATTATTTTTTTTTATTATTCATTGATTTTAGGGGGAGAGAGAGGAAGGAGAGAGAGAGAGAGAGAGAGAGAGAGAGAGAGAGAGATTTGTTGCTTTGTTGCTCTGTTGCTCTACTTATTTATTCATTGGTTGATTCTTACATGTGGCCTGACCTGGGATCAAACTCACAACCCTGGCATATTGAAGGGGATGATGCTCTACTCTAACCAACTGAGCCACCTGGCCAAGGATCAGAAAACCCTTTTTAAAAAGTGACATTTATTTTTTTTTTGCCTTACATATAAATTATGCATTCTTTTTTTTTTAACTTTTTAAAAAATATATTTTATTGATTTTTTACAGAGAGGAAGGGAGAGGGATAGAGAGCTAGAAACATCGATGAGAGAGAAACATCGACCAGCTGCCTCCTGCACACCCCCCACAGCGTATGTGCCCACAACCAATGTACATACCCTTGACCGGAATCGAACCTGGGACCCTCCAGTCCGCAGACCGACGCTCTATCCATTGAGCCAAACCGGTTTCGGCAAATTATGCATTCTTTACAACACAAGGACTGGAAAAGTTACTGGGAAAGATTGAAGGAATTAAAGAGTTGTGAGCAGAAAACCAAAGCCAAGTGACAGGTCAACAATCTGTGCAAAAGCAGTGTAAAGTGGTTGGTAAGCAGTTGGTGAAGCAGGATGTAGAGAGCCATTGCCTCAATCCAGTTATTCACCCGGAAAATGTGTTGAGATGTCTAGCACTGCCAGGCAGCTCAATCTACCATGAACTTAAATGTTGCATGTGTTGGAATAAAGGATGCTTGAGAAGCAGCATTTATTGAGGTAAAGGGGAGTGTTGGATACAAAAAGATGTGATTGCTAGAACACAGTTGGTGGGAATGAATGTTGTTTTAGTTTCCCTGTCTCACTCCTTTGTTTTCTTCCATCTGAGTTGAGTGTTTTGTTTTGTTTCTGAGCAGGATGAAAGGGTGATTTCTTTCCTGTGTTCTTGTCCAGGTGGATTTGAAGAATGAAACCCCGGACAAAAGGTGGTATATGAAAAGGTGGAAATTTATTGGAAACAAGTATAGACTCATACATCGGGAGGGAGTCCCAAAGGGAATAGCGCACTAAGTCCCTTTCTCTAAGGTTTATGAAGGCTGCAGTTGCTTCTTGATATTCCCTTCTGATTGATCACTATAGCAGCTTCAAAGCTCAAACCTCACGTGCCCCCCCTCCTCTTTTTCTCCCTCTTCAGTGATAGAATTCTCTAACTCCTGTGAAAATCTGTTTTCCTCTTTCTCCCATTTGTCAGCATTTCTCTATCCTCTGTGAATGTTTGTTTCCTCTTTCTCCCCACACCCTGTGGCTTTTCCCTACCTTCTATGAATGGAGGCCTTCCTCTCCCCGTATCCGGTGGCACCTTTTGTTTCTCTTTGTGAATGTTTGCCTTTTGGCAGCTCCAAGCCCCCAACCCACTATGTCTTCCTCCCCCATGGACTCCTTAACTCCTAAAATTCCCTAAACCTGCCTATTTGACCCCTAAAAACTCCTTTCATTTTTATCTCTAAACACAGACTTGTGTCACTCCTAACCTCCCAAACCATTCTGATGTGGAGTGTGTGTGTGTGTGTGTTCTAAAATGTGCATTGTCTTTTGTAAGCAAACGTTTTTAGTTTTCACTATTACTATAATATTGAATATCTTACTATTTTCTTTACTTTTTTTCAATAAACCCTGTATTTTTAAGGTGTACCCATGTTACTTTGTGTTGTGTATTGCTCCATGATGTCCACCCAACAAATGTTTCCTATCTCTTCTCTTAGTGCAGATGTTATCCCAAGTTACTTCCTCCTTCTTGACAAAGAAATGATGCTGCAATGAACATCCTTGTATATGTGAGAATTTTAAGTTTTGCACATAGGTTTGGCTTATAATATTTTGCATCTGAAGTGAATGTGTGCTTTTTCTATGGGATGTTTTCATAGTCATGGCATGGCAAAGGGCATACTGAAATATGGTAGAACCATACTTGGGTAAAAACTGCTGTTTGAATTTTAACCCTGCTATTTTGGCTTCTGCACTCACTTGCTTAAACAATAGGGTAGTTACCTCAGCTTCCAGATTGAGACCTGGAAACTCACAAAGATTATTTTCCTGTGCCTGTGGACCAGAACCACAGAAGATTGATGCCCATTGACTCAGTAGCTCCAGGAGTAGAAACTGCAGATAACCTTTAGAGATTATTAACTCTGCTTGAAAACCTGCTTTCGCAAGATAGGTCCACATTCCAATGTCCAGCAGGATGTGGCTAGGAATGGCCTTGTGGGCCGTTCCCAGCATTTAGAATTTAGAACAAAGAAAAAATGTTGTGGTTTGGACCTTTAAAAAGACTGCCTACACCTGGAACGGCGCGGTTGTGAGTGTGGACTCCACTTGCGTGTGGTGCTCTCGCGGCCGTCCTGGCCAGCTCAATAAATCCTTGCCTGCTTTTTTAATCAATTAGCAGCCTCCGGTGGTCTTATTTTTGACTCCAGGGTTCGACCCCACAACACATACTAGTAGGAGCCAAGGGGGCACCTGGGTTCAACTTGTATTCCAAACTTCCACATTGTTTAAAGCCTTTCCTCTTCTGGTTGATTGGAATCAGTTACTTCTGTCAGATTGGATCAGTTACTTCCTCTTCTTGCCTGTAGTTGTCTGAACACATGAATCTGAAGAGCCCTGGGAGCAACCGTAACTTACGAGTACATGTATCGTTTCATAGGACCTTTGCCATTTCCTATGGCTGGTATTGTGGATGTAATTGTGCTCCCCCAAAATTCATAGGTTGAAACTGTAACCTCTAATGTGACTATATTTGGAGATAGAGCTTTTAAAGAGAGATTTAAGGTTAAATCACTTATAATCATCTATGTATTTATCACTGCTGCAATAGAGATTAAATATTTAGATTTACTGATATGTATAAGTCATATATATTCAGATATACATCAATACATAAATCCTTGAATCATCCTTGATTCCTCTTTCTATTACATATCCCATATCTTATCCATCAGCAGGCATAGTCACCTTTACCTTCAAAAGACATCCTGACATAAACACTTTCTACTTCCTCCAACACTAACATTGCAACCCAAATAGCCGTTATTTCCCACCCAAAGTGCAGTAACTTCCTAATGAGTTTCCCTTCTTCCTCTCTTGCTAGTCCTCCCTCCCTGTCCCCACAGCCTGTTTTCCACACAGCTGTGAGAATTATAAGTCAGATCCTGTCACTCTGATCACATCCCCCGTGGCTTTCCATCTCAATAGGAATAAATACCTGCTATGATTTAAAAGATGTTTCGTGTGATCTTGTCCCTGGGAATTCCATTTATTTCACTTTATATAACTCTGCCCTTGCTCACTCCACTCCAGCCTCACTGGCCTCCTGCTGCTCCTCAGACACAATAAGGTTGCTTTTACAGAGGGCGTTCTTGATTCAATTCCTTCAGTAGACATAGGCTTACTGAGACTATTTATTTTTCCTTGTGTGACTTTTGGTAGTTAGTGTCTTTCAAAGAATTTTTCCATTTCTTCTAAGTTATTAAATTTGTGGACATATTATTTCTTTAATGCCCATAGGATCAGTACAATGACCTATTTTTGTTTCTGATACTGGTATTTGGTATCTTATTTCTTTATTTCTCTATGACTAAAGATTTATTAATTTTATTGATCCTTTTAAAAAAAGCAACTTTTGTTTCATTAATTTTCTCTCTTTTCCTGTTTTCATTATTTTTGCTCTAGTCTTTATTTCTTTTCTGTTTATCAATACTTAAATTTCTCTTCTTTATCTAGTCCCTCAAAGTAAAAGCTTAGGATGTAGATCTTAGATTTTCATTCTTTTCCAATACAAACATTTAACACTATGAATTTCTCTCTAAGCTCTGCTTTAACAGCATCTCAAAACTCAGAGTTGGATTTTAATTTTTATTTAGTTCAAATTATTTTTTAATTTCTCCAAGATTTCCCCTTTGATCCACATGTTAATTAGAAGTGTATTATTTAATTTCCTGCAATTAGGGGATTTTCCAACTAACTTTTTTTTATTGATTTTTCATTGAGCTACACTGTGCTTTGAGAACCTAATTCCTATGATTTTTAATCTTTAATTTATTAAGGTGTGTTTTATGCAGCCTACCTTGGTGAATGCTCGTGTGATCTTGAAAAGAATATTTATTCTCTTCCATTTTGGTAGAATAGTTTATGTTAACTAGATCAAGATAATGGATAATGATCTTTAAATCAACTTTATTGCTGATTTTTCTGCCTGCTTAATTACTGAATCCAGAGAGAGGCATGTTAAAGTTTCCAATGAAAAAAAGTGGATTTTTCTATTTTTTCTTTAAGTCTTACTATATTTTAATGTACTTTGACACTGCTATTAAGTGCATGCACATTTAAGATTATTTTGCCTTTTTAGTATTTTGAACTCTTTATTGTTAGGTAATGTCCCTTTCATCCCTGATAACTTCCCTTGTTCTGAAGTCTACTTTGTCTTAAATTAATATAGTTATTCCAGTTTTCTTTGAATTTGTGTAAGGGTTGTATACATTTTTCCATACTTTTATTTACTTGAATTTTAAATTAAAAACAGGTTTTTGTAGACAATATATTGGGTCTTGTTCTATTTGTTTTCTTTCATTTTTATCGTCTCTAATCATCTATGTCTTTTAATTCATGTATTTATTCCATTCATATTTAAAATGGTTATTGAGATAGTTGGGCTAGCATCAACTATATATATAGCAGTTTTTTATTTGTTTCATTTATTCTTTTTTTCCCCCTTTTTTCTGCTTCCTGTGGTTTTAGTTCAGCATTTTATATTTCCACTAGAGGCCCTGTGCACAGATTCTTGCACTGGTGGGGTCCCTCAGCCTGGCCTTCAGGGATCAGGCCTAAACCAGCTCTCGGACATCCCCTGAGGGGTCCCATATTTCGAGAGGGTGGTTCTCAGGTGACACACCCAGGAATTGGGCTCCCTCCTCTTTGGTTCCGGGCGCATCACCTGAGAACTGCAGCTGCCAAATCACCACAGCTTGGCAGCTCCTACATTGAGCGTCTGCCCCCTGGTGGTCAGTGCACATCATAGCTACCTGTCAATGGTCAATGGTAGGACGGTTGCTTAGGCTTTTATATATATAGATTTTAATTGCTCTTTTATCATATCACTTATACTTTAAAAATTTTTCCTAATTGTCACCCCTAGAGTTTCCAATATATATTTTTAACTAAAATACATATATTTTCATATGATACCATATCACTTCTGCTGACAAATGGGAGAAAGATTTTCACAGAAGATAGAGAATTCTACCACTGAAGGGGAGGGGAGTGTTTGAGCTTTGAAGCTGATATAGTAACCAATCAGAAGGGAATATCAAGAAACAAAGAACTGTAGCCTTTACAAACCTTAGAAAAAGGGGCTTAGTGCACTTCCCCATTTGAGACCTCCTTTCCACCTGGGAGTCTGTACTTGTTTCCAATAAATTTCCATCCTTTTTCATCTACCACCTTTTGTACTTCATTCTTCAAATCCACCTGGACAAGACCCTGGGTGGGGGGGGGCGGAACACCCTGGCATCCTGCTCAGGAAAAACCACTCGACTCACTTCTATGGTCATGGGTAATGCAGGTACCCTCTAACAAAATATTCCCTATGTTTCTCTCCTATTCCTTATGACATTACTGTCATTCATTTCACCTATCCATATGTTTTTTAAAATATATATTTTTATTGATTTCAGAGAGGAAGGGAGAGGGATAGAGCGATAGAAACATCAATGATGACAGAGAATCACTGATTGGCTGCCGCCTGCACACCCCAACTGGGGATTGAGCCCACAACCCAGGTATGTGCCCTTGACTGGAATCAAACACAGGACCCTTCAGTCCACAGGCCAATGCTCTATCCACTGAGCCAAACTAGCTAGGGTTCCATATGTTTTTATCCCCAATATATTATTACTATTATTACTTTAAACAGGTATTCTTTATGTCAATTATGAATTTAAAAAAATTATGTTTATTTATACTATCATGTATACTTTCTTTGACACTCTTCCTTTTATTTATCTGAGTTTCTGTCTATATCATTTTTCTTCTCCCTCAAAAATTTGTTAACATTTTGTTGCCAGGCTGGTCTGCCAGTGATGAATTCTCTCAGAATTTGTTTTTCTGAGAAGTCTTTATTTCTCTTTAACGTTTGACAAATAGTCTCACTGTATAAATAATTGTGGGTATTTATTTTGCTCCATCCCTTTAAATATTTCACTTCATTCTTTTTTTTGCTTGTATTGTTTCTGATGAGAAGTCTTCTGATTCTTAGACTTGATCTGCTGTAAGTAGGGTCTGTGTCCCACCCCCCATCCCCAATTCTGACTTTTTATATGTCAAAACCAAGATCAGGAGTATTCAAAGTTCATAATTTCATTTTTCCTCTGAAAGTTTCTGTGAGCTATAGGTCTAATTATTTCATCTCAGGGAGGACAGGCTATTTTTTTTTTTTTATCACGGATGTGGATCTTTTAATTTCAAAGAACTTAGTGACATGTACATTTATGACTAAGAAAATACTAGTGTTCTGTGTTCCATATTACATCTGTGAGGTGTTTTTATTATACTCCTCTCTTGAAGGTTACAATAAATTGGCTGAAAAAGCTTGCTCTTCACTTATTCATCAAATATTTATAAAGAATATACTATGGGCTGAGCAGATATACTATGGGCGGTGGTACCCTGCAGATACCACATAAATAAGACAAATTCATGTTCTAGGAGGCCCCAGGATCTAGTGGGAGGGGCAGAAACCTAAACATATCATTTAAATACTCTGAGGTAAATGGCAGAACAGAGGTTTATATAAGGGTGCAATTCCAGTTTAAGGAAAGAGGAAGTAAGTTTGGAAAATCAAAATTGCTTTCCCAAAAGAATTGATGTCTCTGCTTTCCAGAAAAAGTGCCTAAGAAAGTGAAGTGAGTGTCTTTCATATTTTGACACACAGCAAACTTTATGTCTGGCACTAAAAACTCAAAGAAAAGTTTCACATCTTGGACTGTTAAAGGAAATCCCATTTTCGCTAGCAATTTAGTGCCTACACAATAAAAGTTTACTTTTTGTTCAAACTCAGAGATCTCTCCCACCTTAGAAAGAGATTATGTTTTAAAGGGAGCTCAAGAGGTCTGGGTGCACTGACACTGATATTTTTAACAACCCTTCCAAACTGTATATGCTCAAGTGACTTTTTCCCCCTTTGACACAATAGACACCTTCAGAAGCTATTCTGTTATTTCAGTAATGTCATTGTTGACCAAAATATTACTAGACAGCCTGCCTCTCTTAGAATTGCTTTCAGACTCCATAGCACAATATTTCGTGTGTCTATGATGGTAGAAAATCTTTTTTAAAAATAATTATTTATTGTTGAAAGTATTACATATTTCCCTTTTTCTCCCATTGACCCTCTCCAGCCCATCCCTGTCCCCCCTCCCTACCCTCCTTCCCCAGGCCTTCAGCACCTTATTGTCTGTGTCCATGGTTTATGCACATATGCATATAAGGTCTTTGGTAGATTACTTCCCATCCATCCACCCACCCTTCCTTACCTTCCCGCTGAGATTCTGCACTCTGTTCCATGCTTATGATGGTAGAAAATTCTTTGTCATCTGAGATTGAATTTGTCATCTGAGATTGTGATTTTTAAACACAATCAAAAGTCAAATGTAAGTTAAAAAGTAGTTAGAATCTAAATGAAGAGTATAAATTGTAGTCAAATCAAGTTCACTCAAAAATAATAATGATTTTAACATGGTTTATAAAACCATTTGTCTGGTACAAAACTTAAAAGGCATGGAACAAAATTTATTATACAATAATCCTAAAGGAATTACTTTATAGGTAATATCATTTGAATGTATATATTTGAGACTCTTTAAAGGACAATTATTAAAATGATATATCAAGTTTCAACTTGCATCCAAATTAAAGTCCAAAGTTCAATACAATATTGAATGTTGTGAAGAAATGAGATCTTTGGTTTTTTGCCAAAGTATCTTTAGCAGGTTGCACACAAATTGGGTAAGTTATATTATTACCCCAAAATTATAGGTTTCAATAAAAATTGGTTCAAATGCTTAAAAACACAATTATACTTAGTTAATACTTAGTTAATACCAGAGTCCTGAATCCTTCCTTTTTCTTTAAAACTTACCACAATTTTTAAGAAACTCATCAGAGTCTATTGTGTTAGCAGAGCTACTAAAAAAAAAAAAAAGAAAATAAAGAAAAAAAACATAACCTTAACACATGAGCAGATGATAAATACATACTATGGACCAAAGCAAAGGAGAGGATGGAGATGGGCAGGATTAAAATATGTACTTATTCTCACAGTCATTTCTTTCCCCATGGAATAAAATTGCACTATGAAATCTCTAACATCGTGCACATTGCTTTGAAATTGTATCTTGTGGGTGTCTTCATGGTCAAGGCAATAAAACGTGATGGATTTCCAGCCTCTATGGCTTCAAGTAGGATAAATTTAGGAAACAATTGGGATGTAATTGAGATCAATACCAGGTGCTGACAAACTATACAGTGATCTCACTGATGGATGGGGAATAAGGGTGAGCCCATGGGTAACCCCCTCTATACCAAAACTGCTGTGTGTGTATGTGTGTGTGTGTGTGTGTGTGTGTGTGTGTGTGTGTGTGTGTGTGAGTGTGTGTGTGTGTGTTCCCTCTTCACTTAGAGGATAGCAGTGAGGGGAGGAGTCAGTGACAAAATTCATCTGTGGCTTGTCAAGACTCTCAGCTACCAGGATCTCTGTTAGATTGCTTGTAAGTAATTCAGTGCGGAATGATAGTTTAAGCTGTATGTTCAGCTGGGTACCTTTGGGTAATGAAGTAAGTGTTGGACAGATTTGTCTGTAACACTATTGAAAAATAGAGTCGTTTAGAAAGAAAATCACCTTGCCATGGAATGTGATGAATAATACCTAATATTTATTGAGAACTTACAATATAAAAAGCACTTATTTAATCCTCACAACCTTTTAAAATTAGTCCTAATCCTATTCACCTTTTTTTATATCCATGAGTAAATTTCAGCCCAGAGAACTTATATAAGTTGTCCAACCTTTCACAGCTAATAAGTAGAGATACTGGAAATGAAACCCAGGCAGAAGGCGTCCAGCACCGAGTGATTAAGATAATGCTGTACCAAAAAGACACTGGAAGCTGGAAGAATTGCAAGGTGTTCCCCTGAAAGCCGTGATTTTGACTCTGTAAGTACCAGAATGTGTTTTAATCTGTTTCAGTGTGTTTACAGGCATAAGCAAAAGTGTGTCTGCATTCATCACGTTCAAGGACGCAGCCTTGTTTCTTGTTTTGAAGGTTGGTACAGACCATTCCAGCTTCCCGTTTATTAGCTTCCCGGTTGCCAGGATTCAGCTCCTTCTTATGAAGTAATTTGCTGAGTTCAAAGATCAGAAATGTAAGGCAGTGCCTTCAAAGGCCACAGTGCTGTATATTCTGGTCTCTCCTCTACTTCCCCCTCCTTCCCTGCATTTGTTTCTCTTTGATCTCAAGCTAAACATCAGAATCTGCCTTTTAAAAAGACTTGAAGTGCCTTTCATTTTCTCTCAGCTGCTGGAAGAGCAACAAGTTCTGCATCTTACATGAAAAAAAAAAATTTCTCTCTAAAAATAACTTTGGCTTCAAATATCCCCTGGAAAGAAGTTGAAATCATTTACCTTGAACTCTGAGAAGACAAAAGAAGGTAATTGCATGGGTGAGCCATTGCCTGCAGCAGGGAGCAGGCAAGGAGTCATTAAGGATCCCAAAAGGCTGTAGCAGAGCATTTCCTGCTCATGGTTCTGTGGGAGGAGAGGTCAGGGCCTCACAGGCTCCTTTGGGCCATTCACATCCCTTTTTGGATCATGAACACTCACCACATCAACATTCACTCCTGGTTGTGCCCTGGTGGTTTCCTTCTGTGGTTCTCTCCTTCCTCCCATTAATGCCCTAAGTGCTAGGACTAGAAAGTGCCTAAACAATTAATTTCCTTGTTCCTTAGCTAAAAATACACTCGTTCAGGGGAAAATGCATATAAAATCATAAATGATGTTTTAATTAATAGGGCAATGTATGAAAGCTTTCAAATCCAAATTAGACTCCATGCTATGATGTACATCTAAATGCACATGAACTTTGATGTACCCTGTTCATGGGTGGCGTGCACTATAAATTATATTTAAATATGAGTTAATAAATTAATTTGGGTTAACATTCTCTCTTACTGTGAGAAGTCTAGGATGTTCACAGAAATTCCATTTCTAAAAATATATGTTTGTTTATTTTAACAATGGACAATTGTTTTCCCAAGAACTGTGTCAAGTTCAGGCCATTTTAAAAAAATTCACTTAGTTACTGAAAAATACCAATGTGTTTAATACCAGCTCTGGCACTTTACTCATTCATTGTGATCATTTATTTCTGAACCTTCTTGTTTCTTTTCTGCACACCCTTCTAATCCTGCCTCAACTCCTTAGTTCTTAATTTATTCCCTCAGTAGATGAGATTGTAATGGTTTTTTTGAACTTCTTACCACATTCTTTCCTGCAAAAGCAATGACATAAACAATAGTTACACTCCCACAAAAAAACCATAATAAATCTGAAATATTACATATTTTCAATAGTAATTTTTCTTGCTAATGTTCATTTCAAGTCATTTAGGCAAGTCATTTAACCTCTGTGGGCCTCAATTTTCTTATCTATAAAATTAGGGGCTGGATTCCATCTATGACTCCATTGGCCTCAGAGATCTGTGGTGCCATTTCTACTGCATTATGAATTAGATGGTGGGATAAACTGAGAGCCTAACTACCATTGCCAACACTGTTTCAGGTTTCATTCTATGAAAGTCTAATTGGCTGTACTTTGATAAAGGAGCCAGTTTACAAATGTGGCAGTTACTGAGATCTATTTTTTTTTGTTTGTTTTTTGCTTTTAAGTTGCCATGTATTATATAAAACTAAGGTGAGTGAGGTATCGATAGGAAGGTCAGAAGGCTACTAAGCACTCTCAGGTAGAGTCAAGTTTATGTCATGCCGAAACCTTTTGCAGCAAGGGTTCAGGATCTGGAGAAGGGACCAACACATAAATGAAAGCACTAGACAAGAAATATGAATTTAGAAATCATGGGGGAGCAGGGTGGAAACTTATCTCTAGAAGAGAAGCTCCCTGAAGCCCTGGACCTGTTAGCTTTTATTCAATTTTAGATATACATCTTGCCCTCAGTTTAGGCATGGCAATCCGGTAGCAGACAGACTATCTTGAAAGTCAGGCCGAAACCGGTTTGGCTCAGTGGATAGAGCGTCGGCCTGCGGACTGAAAGGTCCCAGGTTCGATTCCGGTCAAGGGCATGTACCTTGATTGCGGGCACATCCCCAGTGGCGGGTGTGCAGGAGGCAGCTGATCGATGTTTCTCTCTCATCGATGTTTCTAACTCTCTCTCCTTCTCTCTTCCTCTCTGTAAAAATCAATAAAATATATTTAAAAAAAAAAGAAAGTCAGTAAATATTAGTAAAGATTTACTTTGAGACTATTAGGTTAGGAAATTGCTTTGAGCCACCACTATCTCGACAGAACAATCAGTTCATAGCTTTAGCCCTTGTTAAAGGTTCATCAGCCTTCTGAGTTCCTTGTTGCACTTTCATGATAGTGTCTGACAATGGATTGTTCCCCACAATGTCAGAGTAAGAACACAGTGATGCTGTGAGCATGTCCTGTGAGGTCGACCTGCGTTCAAGGTCCTGCATCTTCACTTATAGCTCTTAGGTGATTTGGAGCAATTTATGTACACTGAATAATCCTTGTCCATAAAAGGAGGATAATGACAGCACCTATGTATAGGATTTTTATTATGATTAAATGAGGAAATGAATTAAAACAACTAAACCACCAACAACAACAGCATTTTGTTGTTGGTGGTGGTTTAGTGAGAACATTTAAGATCTACTCTCTTAGTAACTTTAAAGTATAAAACACAGTGTTAATAGAAGGCACCATATATTAGATGCCCCAGAATATATTCTTCTTATAACTGGAAGTTTATTTATTCAATAAGCATACAGGGAGGAACAAAAATTGCTTATCACTATTATTATTGAGCATGAATTCATTTATTTTCAGTAAGTACACTACTGAATACAAGCATTATTTTCTGTGTGAATTTGGAGTTGATATAAATATTTCAAAATGAAATAAAATATATTTTGTTAAAAAAGAGAAAATTCTCATGTTTTCAATACATTTTCTAAAAATAAGTGCATAATACATGTTGATAACAGGATGAAAATTTTAAACAAATGTCATTTTCTCCAGTCCATTGTTTTCTTCTCTATTTCTCCAAACTGGCCAGAAGTGTGAACTTTGGATGCTGGGGTATGGAAAGCATTGTAAGGAAATAGAGACTCAGGTCTCAGAACTGTAGTTTTTTTCTGTTCTGCCCAGAGGAAGCCAGCTGATACTATCTTCCAGTAATGCTGATTAATCATGAAAATGTTATTGATTACTGGTATATATGGAGTGCTAGTCACATTGTTATAAAAATGTAACATGTGGAATATGTGGAATAGGGGACAATAATCAAATTTTCAAGGATCAACTATAACACATTGTAAAATAAAGACAGAAAATTAGAACTTCTGCCTGGGAGAATGTTAGGAAAACTTGAATATAGAATAGTGATAGGTAACCAGATTTTGAATGAATATGGGGGCCAGGGAGAAAGAAATATTATGATTACAAACCATCACATATGTGTCAGTTACTTTAAGACAGGTCCCATTTGTTATCTCATTTAATCCTCAGAACAAACTTCCAGCTTTGGGGTGAAGAAATCACCACTTGAAAGGAGTTAAATAATTATGAGCCAACATCACTAATGTTATATTGTACAGGTGGAATTTAAATGTATTTCAAGCCTGTGATTTCTCCTATGTGTGCATCAGAGTAGGAAGTGAGAAAGAGGAGGCAGTAAGTAAATATCACTACAAAAATGTTTATAGCAAAAATCTTACTTTATAATAGAGTAACATGCAAATTGACCGCACCTCCGCTATGCCCATGATTGGACCTGCGAGAGGCAGGGAGCGGGACTCCGGGTGCCTATATGGCCGTTGAGAAAACCAAGATGGCGGCCGCCAAATCCTCTTAGTTCCCGGGGTCCTGGGGAGCGATGGCAACCCTAGAGGGGCGTGGTAGGGAAAAGCCAGAAGCCTCCCTGGGTCCCCGGCTGGATCGAGATGGGGGGGCGTGGCCGGGCACGGCCAGCAGCCTCCCGGGGGTCCCGGGACCCATCACGACCCGGGGGGGCGTAGCCGGGAACGGCCAGCAGCCACCCCGGGGTCCAGGGCTGCATCGCTACCCCGGGGGGCTTGGCCAGGCACGGCCAGCAGCCTCCCGCGGGTCCGGGGACCCATCGCGACCCGGGGGGGCGTGGCCGGCAGGGCCAGCAGCCTCCCCGGGGTCCGGGGCTGCATCGAGACCCGGGGGGCGTGGCCGGGGACGGCCAGCAGCCTCCCGGGGGTCCCGGGACCCATCGCGACCCGGGGGGGCGTGGCCGGGCACGGCCAGCAGCCTCCCGGGGGTCCCGGGACCCATCGCGACCCGGGGGGGCGTGGCCGGGCACGGCCAGCAGCCTCCCCGGGGTCCAGGACTGCATCGAGACCCGGGGGGGCGTGGCCGGGCACGGCCAGCAGCCTCCCGGGGGTCCCGGGACCCATCGCGACCCGGGGGGGCGTGGCCGGGCACCGCCAACAGCCTCCCCGGGGTCCAGGGCTGCATCGCGTCCCGGGGGGGCGTGGCCGGGCACGGCCAGCAGCCTCCTGGGGGTCCCGGGACCCATCGCGACCCGGGGGGGCGTGACCGGGCACCGCCAACAGCCTCCCCGGGGTCCAGGGCTGCATCGCGACCCGGGGGGGCGTGGCCGGGCACGGCCAGCAGCCTCCCGGGGGTCCCGGGACCCATCGCGACCCGGGGGAGCGTGGCCGGGCACGGCCAGCAGCCTCCCGGGGGTCCCGGGACCCATCGAGACCCGGGGGGGCGTGGCCGGGCACGGCCAGCAGCCTCCCCGGGGTCCAGGACTGCATCGAGACCCGGGGGGGCGTGGCCGGGCACGGCCAGCAGCCTCCCGGGGGTCCTGGGACCCATCGCGACCCGGGGGGGCGTGGCCGGGCACCGCCAACAGCCTCCCCGGGGTTCAGGGCTGCATCGCGACCCGGGGGGGGCGTGGTCGGGCACGGCCAGCAGCCTCCCGGGGGTCCCGGGACCCATCGCGACCGGGGGGGCGTGGCCGGGCACGGCCAGCAGCCTCCCGGGGGTCCCGGGACCCATCGCGACACGGGGGGGCCTGGCCGGGCTCGGCCAGGAGCCTCCCCGGGGGCCAGGGCTGCATCGCGACCCGGCGGGGCGTGGCCGGGCACGGCCAGCAGCCTCCGGGGGTCCTGGGACCCATCGCGACCGGGGGGCGTGGCCGGGCACGGCCAGCAGCCTCCCAGGGTTCCCGGGACCCATCGCGACCGGGGGGGCGTGGCCGGGCACGGCCAGCAGCCTCCCCGGGGTCCAGGGCTGCATCGTGACCCGGGGGGGCGTGGCCGGGCACGGCCAGCAGCCTCCCGGGGGTCCCGGGACACATCGTGACACGGGGGGGCGTGGCCGGGCCCGGCCAGCAGCCTCCCCGGGGTCCAGGGCTGCATCGCGACCCGGGGGGGCGTGGCCGGGCACGGCCAGCAGCCTCCCGGTCCCCGGCGATCGCCACCCTTGCCTAAATGGATGGTGCTGAGAGGGATCAATGGGGCCAATGGAAGGAGCAGGTGGTAGTTGACCACGGAGGCCATCTGCAGCAGCTGGATGCAGAGTTCGGGTCCACGTTCTCCAGGTTGGCCTCCATGGGGCCCGTGTCGCACCCATTGTAGCCGAGTGGGCATGCTGGCATAGTAGCCCCAGCATGAGGCCAGCTTCCCAAGCCAGGATGCGGAGGGAGGGAGGGCCTCTGGGCTGGGAGCACTCCCCCACCCCAGTGGACAGGGCACAGAGCAAGCAGCAGAGAGCTACTAGGGGTGGTGGGTGTGGTGGCCTGGCTTCCAAGAGGCTGGCTTCAGCTGCTGTGGCCTGCGCTGAGGTGGCTGGTGGTGGGGGCAACTGCGTGGGCGCATCCGTGGCTGGGGCACTGGGAGACGTGGGACTGCAGCCCAGAAAGCGAGGCTCAGGAGGACCTGGTCACCGACCCCGGGCATTGAAGCCGCCTCCTACAAGATGGATCCTAGCCTAGGTGTGTGGGAAGCAGGTTCAGGAACCTCTCCCTTTGCGGCGCCAGAGCCCAGGCCTGCCAGCGCCCCAGAAGAGACCCCCACCAGGATCGGGGGCTTGACCGGTCTCTAAACCAGGGTGGCCATTAGCCCAGGCCTGCCAGCACCCCAGAGGAGACCCCCAACAGGATCGGGGGCGTGACCGGCCTCCAAACCGCCAGTGACCCTAACCCAGGCCTGCCAGCGCCCCAGAGGAGATCCCCACCAGGATCGGGGGCATGACCAGCCTCTAAACCGCCCGCAGCCCTAGCCCAGGCCTGCCAGCACCCCAGAGGAGACCCCTGCCAGGATTGGGGTCATGGCCAGCCTTCAAACTGTGGCGGCCCCTAGCCCAAGGAGGCCTCCTGGCCGAGGACGCCTGAGTCTGTTCTTGACCTAGGGCCGGGCTCTCCCCGCAAGGGACTCAGAAGCCACCAGAGTCTAACTGCCAGTCTCTGGGAGTGCATCCACTGTCCACCAAAAAGTAGGGCCATCAAACCATTCAGTCGCAGTGCAGGCACAGGTCCGTGGCTGACGGGGTGGAGGCCAGACCAAAACAAAACAGCAGAAACACCCTGCCCACCTGGGCAGGTACTGCTGTAGTCCACGTGGCCTGGGCAGTGTAGAAAGCGCTACCTTCTCCCAGGTCCTGTGCTGGCACTGCCGCCTCGCTCACCCTCAAGCCCCCCTGAGTCCTGACAGCAAAGTGTGTGGGGCATTCTGCAGGAGTTGTACCGTTCTGAGTGCTTTTGCCCAAAGACACACTTTGGGATGAATTCAGAGCCACATCTCATTTCCCATGAGACTGGAAGAACCATGTGAAAGGATTTTGACAAAAGCTTTCCACATCTCTGTTTATTCTTTTGAATCCATAAAATGACCTTAAAAAAAGCATCCGGGCCACCTAAGAAAGAATGCACTTTCTGGCCAGAGCACGCAGGATTCTTTTGCCCAACAGGTTAAAGGGAGCAGAGCTAGCACAGTGGGAATGGCCCTGGTGCCCTATGAGGAGACCGGGGGAATGGGGTTGCCGAAATTCCATAAGCCTCTTGCCACCTTCTCCTTTGCAAACCACACCATCCAGATCCACCAGGAGTGGAGGCAACTGGGAATCACAGCCGTGATTTGGGACATGGTGAGCAAATCTTGAGGGGCCTCTGAAAACATCTGCAACTGATTATAAGACTGGTCTTTATTTAAAAAGAAATAAAAGAACAGCTTTGTTGAGATATAACCCATATACTGTACATGTCACCTAAAGTGTACAATGAACTGGTTTTTTAAAGTAAATTCAGAGTGGTACAACCATCACCATGCTCAATTTTTAAATATCTTCATGACCCATCCCCTCCAAAAAAAACTTCTACCCATTGGAATCACTTTCCTGATCATCTTCCCCAAAATAGATTGCACTTTAAAGGTGGGTAAAGGAAAGTTGAGGGAAGTTAAAACACTGCACAAAGGATATTGTAAGATGACAAAGCCCAAAGTGAAGATGATGTGTTTTCTTTAAAAAAATATATATTTTTAAAATGTCAGAAAGGGAGAGGGAGAGAGAGATAGAAACATCAATGATAAGAATCACTGATCAACCGAAACCGGTTTGGCTCAGTGGATAGAGCGTCGGTCTGCGGACTGGAAGGTCCCAGGTTCGATTCCGGTTAAAGCACTCAGAACGGTACAACTCCTGCAGAATGCCCCACACACTTTGCTGTACATTGGTTGAGGGCACATATCCCGGTGTGGGGTGTGCAGGAAGCAGCTGGTCGATGTTTCTCTCTCATCGATGTTTCTAGCTCTCTATCCCTCTCCCTTCCTCTCTGTGAAAAATCAATAAAATATATTTAAAAAAAAAAAAAGAATCACTGATCAGCTGCCGCCCCAGGCCCCCTACTGGGGATTGAGCCCGAAACCCAGGCATGTGTGCCCCTGATCAGAATCAAACCTGGACTCTTCAGTCCACAGGCCGATGCTCTCTCCATTAAGCCAAACTGACCAGGGCCATGTGTTTTCTTCAAGTTCTGCGTGGTTGTAATGGTCCCCAAATCTATACTAATAAAAGGGTAATATGCTAATTAGAGTGGTTGTCTTCCGGACATCTTTCCAGACAAAGCCGCAGTGGCTACAAAGGCCAAGGCTCAGGCAGCCATAACCAGCTGCAGTGGCAGCAGCATTGGGGTTATGGGGGTGGTGCCTCCAGAGGGAGGCCAGACGGGGGGCCAAGGCACAGGCAGTTTGGGGTGATCAGGCTGATAGGGGAGTGCAAGGTAGGGGCAATTAGGCTGGCAGGAGATCAAGGTAGGGGTGAGCAGGCAGGCAGGCAGTGGGGTTAGGGACAATCAGGCAGGCAGGCAGGTGAGTGGTTAGGAGCCAGTGGTTCCAGATTGTGAGAGGGATGTCCAACTGCTGGAAGTTGGACATCCCCTGAGGGGTCCCAGATTGAAGAGGGTGCAGATTGGGCTGAGGGGCACATCCCCTCACCCCCCCAGTGCACGAATTTCGTGCACCGGGCCTCTAGTTTATATATAAGATATTGACTCCCTGGTTCGGGGCTTTTCATTAACAACACTTACTAAGTATCAAGTATATACTTTAACCAGTGCTTATGTTCTTGGAAAAGAAAATAAGAAGACTTTTATTATTTTTAGACTGTATAGCTTGCATTCTAATTTTGCATATAAAGTAGCAACAGAACATTGCTATAATATTAGAGTCTGTGTGCAAATTACTACAGAATCATGCTGGAGAGGAATTTGAATTCTACTTGGGGGATCCAGAAATAATTTACAGAGGCAATATTTGACATAAATATTGAAGAATGACAATTTCAACAGATGCAGAAAGAAGATGAATATCACAACAGAAAGTAAAAATATGAGCTTAGCGGGGCAAGGTGTTTTCTGAGCCAAATATCGTGTAGAAAGAGTAAGGTAGGTAGGGGATTGAGAGAAGGTCAAGAGATGAAAGGGAACAAGGAATTGGAGCAGAATGTAAGTAAGCAGCAAAAGGGGTCAGTCATGGCTCAAATGTGAACAAAGGGCCGATAAATCACTTTGAAGGTTGCTAAAAGAATTTTTTCCAAATTATGATAAAATTCTGAGTTAGATAAATAATTGTGGAGATTTAGAGGAAGAAATAGAAATACTTTATGATCAAAATTATCTGAGTTTAGTTTCAGATCAAATAGTACATCTGAGGAAGAAAGAAAAGGCAAGGTGACTCAAAACTTACTGTGAAGAGTGATATCACCTGATTTAGGAAATGGGAAAAGTAATACTAGTACAAGTTGAATTTAGGACATTTGGCTGGAGGTGCCTTGTAGAAAGTTTTAAATAGAGTTCAGAGAATAAAGCATGGCCTGAGGCCTTTTCTCAGACGCAGTTGAATTTCAAAAGAACAATCAAACCTAGGTTAAAGTTGGGGATAACATTCAAGCCCCCTCTTACTCAGGGCGGAAGAGCAGGTGTGTCATTCATTAATATAGAGGAGAGGTACATTGATGAAGAAAACTAGAATGGCCTTTGTTGTTAGAGAACAAAGTCCAGAAGCTGGTGAAGCCAGATACAGATGAGAGTAGAAACAAAAGACATTGCTTTAGAAATGAAGAGGAGTGCTCATTTTTAGAAGACAACATAAAGGAAATTATAGATATATGATGGTGATGATGATGAAGAAGAAGAAAAAGAAAAAGAAGAAGAGGAAGGAAGGAAGGAAGGAAGGAAGGAAGGAAGGAAGGAAGGAAGGAAGGAAGGAAGGAAGGAAGGAAGGAAAGAAGGAAGGAAGGAAGGAAGGAAGGAAGGAAGGAAGGAAGGAAGGAAGGAAGGAAGGAAGGAAGGAAGGAAGGAAGGAAGGAAGGAAGGAAGGAAGGAAGGAAGAAGAAGAAGAAGAAGAAGAAGAAGAAGAAGAAGAAGAAGAAGAAGAAGAAGAAAAGATGATAGATAGATAGATAGATAGATAGATAGATAGATAGATGGTAAAGATAACCACAATTGATTCTTCTGAATTTCAAAATAAAGCAAATAGACTTTGGATGATAATGATGTGTCCATATGATAGATATACCAATTGTAACAGATATATCAATCTGGTGGGGTAGTTGATCATAAAGAAGGTCATGTTTGGAATCAGGGGGTATATGGGGAATCTCTATACCTTCCCCTCAGTTTTGCTGTGAACCTTAAACTACTGTAAAAATATGGTCTAAATTAAAAAATAAATAAATAAAATGAAGTTAAAATCAGCAGCCAAGTATGTGATTAGAATTACAATTAAAGTTATAAAATTAAAGACATACAAAAGTGAAAGTATTAAAACAACAACCCAAACTAGATGTGTAATGCTGCAGAATGGAAGGAAAATGAACTTTTAAATTAAAATGACTTGTGCTCTAAACCCTAACTCTGCCTCTTAATTAGTCATATGACTCTGGGCAAGTGATTTAACCTCTCTGAGCTGATTAACATCCATTTTACCAGGTGTTTTAATGAGAATGAATGAGATAATATGTTTAATATATCTTAAAATTCCTGACAAATGATTAATAATTAATAGACATTATTATCACTATTATTGTAACACTCACTCTACACAACATTCCCACTGCCTTAATTAATATTCTGTGGATATCTGTCTGCATTCTTTCATTATATCTTGTATCTTCCTGAACCCTGAAGGAAGAAGCCATTTTGTTATTGTTACAGTTGCCAAGTTCCAGTGAAGCTGAATTTAATTTAGAAAGTGGGAATATGAACACATTCCCAGAACTTGATTGCAGTCTGGGAAGAGGAACAGAGCCTTGGGGCCATGAGACAGTCAAACTGAGAGAAAGGTTAAGTCGGAAGGGAAACAAAAATGTAAGAAAGGTCACAGCTGAAATGGCTTTTCCCACGCTTCCTACTCTGCCCACTTCCATCAGCAATCATGTTGGCTAAACAGAAGAGAATTTGCTGTGAAGCCTAGGGCTGCCGAATGAAGCTTAGGCTTTGTTTTCAACACACAGTGGTTAAATCTTCTGTTTTATGAATGGCTGATGAACCGAGTTCAACTGATAGCTTTCAGTGTGCTCAGCACAGTTCTAGTTACCAGGTTGAATACAAAACAGATGATCTCTGCCTTAAGTAGCTTTGAATGAAATGTACTTGCAGACTAAATAGAGAAAAACGTTTAAAAAGTAGAGGCATGAAACAAATGCTGCTACTACGCCTGATAATAATGATAGGCAATATTTGTTAACAATCTTCATACTTCAAGCACTGTTAGACTTTCTGTAATTGTAGGCATTTACTTTTTTACAACTACAAGTTACAAATCATCATTTTGACTTTAATGATGACTAATAGGTATTAAAGGAGATATGCTGGATCTCAGATGCACAGGATTCTTATCAAAATAACTGGTCAATAACGTATTTATAATGTAAAAAACCCACAAAAATTGGAGATATTACTTTGACTAAATGGACAACTGCAATTGCTTTCCAATGCAGTTCAAAACTATATAAGACCAGGATAGTACTAGTTTTAACAACCCATGGTACAAGGAATTTACTTCTTTATAGGTTCATAAAAATGTGTTTATACCACCAGTAATTTAAAGTAATGATGCTACATGCAACAGCTATTATTGTAATACATAATTTAAGTGGACCAATAATTAAATAACACTTCAAGTTATTTCAACACTCTGTCATGTATTTCTTAAATGAATTACCTTATATCATCAAAGCCCCACTTTTCTTCATTATTTAAAACATTTTCTGAAATGAGGATTTCCAATAAGCATGTTATAGTGAAAATGCAGTGTATATTTCTCTAATTCTATTTTTCTACGTCCTGAATATTAAGCAAAAGCAAATGATGGTAATATATAAAAGAAAGATTATCTTCCCACAGTGCAATCAAGTCAAGAATGTGTTCCATTAGTGACTAGCAAGATACCTTTTTCATTGTGTTCAGATGAAGAGAGAGTTGGTTTGGGCAATGTTTTTTACAGAGATCAAGTCTGAGCATGGAAATGAATACAGTGGCAATTCTGCCCATAGCATTATCATTCAAATTAGAGTTAATGCTTTAATGATCACCTTATAAATATTAATATACTCATTAGTTCATTTTGGCAATGGTTACTTTTCATATTCTACCCCATAAAAGGAAAAGAAAATGTCAGTAGGTTAGTCTGTGTTTGACAGTTCACTGAGGGTCCTTCTTCACTATTTTACCTAGGTTTAGAGAAAAAAAATTTTGAAGCAATAAATGTAAAGGAAGCAGTTTAGCTACCAAATAGAGGTTTCTTGGACCATACATAGGATAACATCGTTATTTAGACTCCTAAATGTCAAACCTCAAATAATTAAAAAATATGTAAAATTATGTGACCTAGATAATATCTTTTATACACATTCAAGTAATAAACTAAAAGATAATATAAAATTAGACTACATTAAGAATGAATAGGGAAAATGGGAAGGTAGGAGAGATGAAAGAAGGGAGAATGGAACAAAGAAATGGAAGAAAATAGGCAATACAGACAAGATAGGCAATTTCTCGAAAAACCATTTAAAAACTCTAATATTCCTGTTTTTTTTATTACTGTTGTTATATATTATATCCTAGATACTAAAATAAGAGTTTCTTTTATCAAATTATTCCAAACATACCTATTTGTTCATACTTCATTTTGAAACATCCCCGAAAGGTTAGACCAGGAATCTGAATCTGTTTTGTGCTGAGTGAGTTTGCAGAGTCAGGGTCATATAGCAATGCAGAAGTACTGTGACTACTCATCAGACTCACCAACCATTTTTTCAGGTGTCACTGTTCTAACTCCTGGAACAGTGCCAAAACACAGGATGGTAAAAAAAAAATGTAGGGCCCCAAGTGTCATTAATTTCTCTTTCCTTCTAATTTTAATTACATTTTTTCCAGCCTTCTGATTTATTTCAGATCCGAAATTATAAACTCATGATTTATGGCATGGATAGTTTCTTATGTCCCATGATAAAAACACTTACAAGTAAAATGATGTGTTTTTGAGCACTGTGGCTATTCAGAGTGACTGGAGCCCAAGCTTTTTGCTGCAATATTGTGTGTACTAATGTAATTGTAGGTGGGTAAGGGCATATAGCTCTGAGCAAAGCATGGGACTGGGTTCCTTTGACTTTCAAATCCCCACTTCCATAACCTTCACGATATGGCACATATCCAGTCATTCAGACATATAGCAAATGTATATAGATGCATGACTAATTAATAGACAACTGAAGGCCCAGAAATAAATTGTTAAAGCTCATGGTAGGAAGAGCAGCCTTGTGGCATGATGATATTTGTGTTGCTTGCCTGATAATTGTGCACCACTCAGAGAAACACAGTAATGTTGTAATTAACACTTGACACATACAACATTTAATTACATAAGGCAGCCTTGCTTGGAGTCACCTGTGTGTAAGTGTGAGTGTGTGCATATGGGTGTCTGTGCAGAGTGAGTTCTAACCCCTAAGGAAAGAGTATACTTTCTCCTGATAAAGTGCCTGGCTGATCTAGTTCAAACTTGCTGCTTAATGTGAGAGAGTTGGAGAGAAAAATGAGATACAAGGGAGAGAAGTTAAATTGAAAGGTACTTTGGATGCTGTTCAGGGAGAAATAATTTTATTGATAATGGACAGTAGATCTGGCAGCATGTTGAACCCCCGGCTAGAAAGGCATTTTGTTTATTGCTAGACAAATACTTTGATAGAGGGAATTCTAGGAAGGTGTTCATATCTGGTAAGTGATCATTAGCCCTCCTTTCAGGTCACTATTTGTTTTCTCCTGGAGCATTTGTCTGAGTGGCACTCTGGATGGTTATGAATGATTGACTTTCATGGTTTATTTTGTTTATTTCCACAATAATCTATAGCCATTCAGGCTCAAACAAAACAGAAAGTCTAAAGGAAAATTGTATAGGAGCGTTGTTCATTTTCAGTGCCCATTCATTCTCTCCCAAATGTCAGTCACTTCTTAATATTTTCTGGCTTTTTGGCACTTCCCACTCACTTTCCTGGGCCTGTCTGATTAAATGTGCTTGCTTTGGTCCAGAGCTCACCATCGGAGCCCCTTGAGGTGAAGTCCAGCTGATAGAAACTTTGTTTGAGGGGGCTGTGGGTGGGCATAGCAACTTCCTTCATAGTTCTTTTTTTCCCTCTTCTTTTTTCTTTCTACTATTTTAAAAAAATGAATCACTTACTAACATTGGTGATTGAGATAGCTCACATGAAAATCTAGATTCCTGGCTCCACTTGAGAAGCCTGCCACGTCAGACTTCCAGTCCCACATGAGGCCACTCTGTTGGAGAAGAGCGGCAGTTGTCCCTTTGACTGGGTCACTGTGTACCAGGCAGCCTGAATCAACACTGACTTCTAGCTCCCTCCACTGTGCTGCAGCCTGAGCCATCCATCATCAAGCTTCTGCTCTTGCTTTCCTTACACCTGATTTCATTTCCTCATTCATGGTACCTTCTGGCCTCTGTAGGTGTTTGAGGTTTTCTTAACACCTGTTGTAAGCATTGCTTCCCTTCCTTGCCAATTCGCTGGCCCCATAATCTTAAGAGAAATCAAATGAGTGTCCAGGGTTCTATCCTAGCCATGCTGCCTCCCATTTTTGTAACCCCAATATCTGCAACTAAGTCTACAGCTTTCCAGCGTCATTCTTTTCTTTAATTTGCAAATACAATTATTCAAGCCATGTTCTAGTTGGACAATAATAAATTCAGTTGCAAACTTTTGGAAAGGATCTGGGTTTTCACAAAGGTGATGTGGGTGGAGTCAGAGCTTGTTGAATTTTTTTCTATCACACTTGCTCAAAACTCCTCCTTCCTCTTATCAACACTGGGTGACCTTCTTGTCATGAGCTCTCTGAGTTTCTACAGCTGTTTCTGATAACCTTTTTCGGAAGAAATGGGCTTAGTTCTCCCTTCACTTCCCTAGGTAAGGAATAGCATGAATATAACTCTTAATGATGGTGTTTGACAAAGTTTGCTGATGGCTTGATGGTGAATTAGGGAAATGACAACAAATAGCTCACACATAGACACCAGGCTGGCTTCTCAGGCATCAACCTGCTGCTATGCTATAGGCTTATGCCTGCCTGCCTTCTCCATCTCAACATTGCTCTCTTTCCTCATTTTCAAGTGAAATCTAAATGTCCCTCAGCATTACAAAAACTGTAGGGGGAAAAGAGATATATTTTTTTCAATAGATGCTACAGGGGTATTTGTTTATCCATAAAAAATAAAAGGGACTGAACTCCTAGCTTTCAGCACAGGTAAAAATCAACTGTGGGTAGATGATGTATCCATAAAGATTTTATATAACTATATAGGAGAACTTAAAACCTTGGGTAGATTCCAGACACAGAAAGTATTAATCATAATGGAAAAGATGAATAAAATGCAGCAACATTAAAATGGGTAAGTTATTTTTTAATGACAACATAAAGAGGGTGGAAAATAAGCCAAAGAAAAAATACAGGATGAGTAAAAGTAGGTTTAAAATTGTGAGTACATGAAACAGAATTTATTCTTATATTGTTAGTTGTTTATTAATCATTATATTTTCCATATGAATAACTGTAAACCTATTTTTGCCCCTGTATATAGTAAAAGTTTTTCAAAATATACATAGTATATATATATGAGACAGATATATGATAGAAAACTGAAAAAGGCATGTGATAGAGAACATTCACACATGTATATAAATAGACTAGGAAAACAATGGGAAAATAATTGTTCTAAAAATATTTCACAGAAAATAAATCTAAATAGCCAATAAAGCTTTCAACCTTCATATAAATTTCCACCACAATAGGACAGCATTACATATAGGGTTGCTATGTTAGCCAATAAAAATATAGAATGCTCTATTAAATTTGAATTTCAGATGATTGAATAATTTTTAGTGTATGTATGTCCCATGTAATATCTGGTATATAGTTATTCTACATAATTATTTTTTTATCCAAAATTCAAATGTAACTGTGCATTTTATATTTTATCTATAAACCCTAATAATTGCACACCCATCAAAAGGGTAAAAATTGAAATGTCTGATAATACTAAGACAAGAGTGTAGAGTAACTAGAATCCCTTACTCTATAGGTAAGGAGAATAAATTGGTACATACATCCACTTTGGAAACCAAAGTTTACACTATCTTCCAAAAGTGAAGCTAAACTTACCCTGTAGTCCAACAAATTTGCATCCAACATATATACCCTAGAGAATTTTACTAGTATTCACATATATATACACACTAATGGCCTGGTGCACGAAATTCGTGCATGGGGGGGCGGGGGGGGGGGGGGCGGTGTCTCTCAGCCTGGCCTGCATCCTCTCCAATCTGAGACCTTTGTGGGATCGGGCGTCAACTGGCAGTCAGACAACCCCCTCACAATCCGGGACTGCTGGCTCCTAACCGCTCACCTGCCTGCCTGCTTGATCACCCCTAACCACTCTGCCTGCTGGCCTAATTGCCCCCAACTGCACCCCCCAGCCGGCCTGCTCACCCCCAACTGGTCCCCTCTGCCGGCCTGCTTGCCCCTAACTGCCCTGCTGCCAGCCTTATCACCCCCGACTGCCCTCCCCTCCTGGCCTGATCACCCACAACTGCCTTCCCCTCCTGGCCTGATCACCCCTAACCGCTTCTGCTTTGGCCCCACTACCATGGCTTTGTCCAGAAGAACTTCTGGAAGGTCTCAGGGTCTAATTAGCATATTACCCTTTTATTAATATAGATAGGATATGACATACTGCCATAACTATAACATATGTACCAGTACTACTCTATAAGGCATCTAATACATTACATTGTATATGTTGTAAGTAGTAGGAAATACTGTATTCATAGCAATAATATACACCCTGTGACTTCCCTTCCTGATTTGGGAATGGTTCCCCAGTTCTTTGAACGTTTCCTGGACCCTAATGTATTTTTTTTTTTTTTTGTCATTCAGTGTAACTTTATTTACTGTTTATTGCACATGATTTGAGGTCTTTAATTTCTCCCCACCAAAGATTCAAAGGACTATTTTTCCATGAAGTTTAACATTAACATCAGTGAATTCATGTGTTTTTATTGTAAACATCTGAATTATTCACATTGTCATAGATCCTGAACTCATAAGCATGGACCATGCACAGGCTGGCAGCAAGCCAGGAAGCCACTCTGCAAGCAAACAGATACTCTGCATAAGGAGAAAAGTCATAGCACAGCATTTAACGTCCAACCTGAGTCACCTCAGAATGTTATATATATATATTGACTTCTTAATTCATATAGTATCGGAAACTCAACTGCTTGGTTGGTGACGGGGTTGACCTGGTTTCAGGAGGATTATTCCTGAAATAATTAAGGAAAGGGGGGCTTAATCTTTTCTTGGTTTCTTGCTCCTCCCCAGCACCTTCATCTTTCTTCTCATCCTCAGCTTCTTGGGCATCTTCTCCTTCACCTTCACCTCCTTCTTCTTCCTCCTTTGCATCCTCAAATTCTTCCTTGGCACCTTCTTCCTCTTCCTCTCCTTCCTCTTCATCAGCCACTTCCTTCTCCTTCTCCTCCTCTTCAGCTTCTCCTTCAGAGGGGGGTTCATCCTTAGCTTCCTTGGCTTTTGCAGCCGCAATGGTCTCCTCCACCTCGATCTGCTCCTCCTGGACGTGGCTGGTGTATTAAGAAGGGAAGGAGCGAGCGGACATCAAGTAGGAGCGAGTCTGTAAACCACCTTAGGCAGATCGACCAAAGATCTGGGAACTTTGGGAGTAGCCACTGGCTATGCTTCCCATGCTGGTGAAACTGAGCTGGGTCTCCTCACCTTCCAAGAGTTTCCTGTAAGCTGCAATGTCAATGTCCAAAGCCACATTGAGGAGGTCCTGGTATTCTTTTAAATATCATGCCATTTCACTCTTTTAGTTCTCAACTCATTTTCTAATTTGTTGATTGTGTCCTGCATAGCACTAACATCGGAGTTCTGCTTATCCTCCAGCTCTCGCAGCTGCTTTCCCAGAACTTAGTTCATGCCCTGGCATGCTTTGATCTCCAGGGTCTTGGCCTTGAGCAGGCGGCAGCTTTCAGACACCTCCTCCTTGGCCATGCGCACCCCGTAGGTGTTCTTGGCAGTGCTCTCGGTCAGCATGGTGAAGCAGCTCTTGTACCATTCTTCTGCATTCTGCATGTTCTTGGCAGCCAGCTTCTCCTACTGGGCGCGGATGTCCTTGAGCACTGCAGAGAGGTTGGACTTGGAGAACATGTCCATCTCCACGGAGATCTGAGCATACTAGCTCAGTGATCTCCTCTTCATGCACCTTTTTCAGAGAGGCGATTTAGTCCATCAGGCTGTCAATGCGCTTTTCAAGCTCAGCGCCAGCGAGAGCCACCTCATCTGCACCTTTGCACGCCTCCATCAGCCAGCCCTCTGCATCATCATGGTTCAGCACCTCTTCCTGGTAGCATGCCTGCAGGTTGCTCCCAGTCCCTTCCAAGCCCTGGTACCTGCTAACTTCCCACTGCCCTCTCCTCGCCAGGAACAGGGCGTGGTGGGCCGGGGCACAGGTATCCCATTTTCATTAAAATGTTCAACCCTGGCCTGCTCCACAGGTGTCTGCAGGCAGCCCAGGGACAGATAGTGATCCCAGAGACCCTGGCCACCGCTACCTACCCAGGTCCCTGATGGCGGCCTGGACCCCATGGGTGGCATCAGGCGCAGCCCACCTGTCCTGCCTGGATACCAATGGCTGCCTGGACCCCGTGGGCGGTGTCAAGCACTGCCTGCCCAGCCTGCCCGGTCCCAGATGGCGGCCTGGACCCCGCGGGCGGTGTCAGGCACAGCCCGCCAGGCCTGCCTGACCCCGATGGCTGCCTGGACCCCGCGGGTGGCGTCAGGCGCTGCCCACCCCTCCTGCATATGCAAATTTACCCTCCATCTTTGTTGGATTAATTTGCATATCACTCCTGATTGGCTGTGGGCATAGCAGAGGTATGGTCAATTAGCATTTTTCTCTTTTATTAGTGTAGATATATATACATTGTATGATTGTATCAATAGTATGAATAAGATAAAACATACATGCACTACCCAATGTCCATTTCCAGCATAAATATTGGTATATTTATATGATGGAATGCAATATAGAAATAAAAATTAAGGACAATGTTTAACACTGGGGTAAAGAGAGATTGTTATATGAAAGAAACAAAAGATGACTTGGGGGTGTTATTTGATAATGCCCTGTTCCTCAAACTCTCTGTAGATTATATTATATAAAAGTATATTTTATGTACTTTTCTATATGTGTATATTATTTCATAATTTTGAAAAGATAAAATGGTGTTCATTTAGTATGCAAACTTCATTTTGGCCTTTTCCATCCAGACTAAGCATAGACAAACAGCCTATTAAAGTGTTTGTCAAAAACAGAATAGTGATCTCTACCAGATTCCCAGGTAGGAAGAAAAATTAGACATCTATACTAATAAAAGGGTAATATGCTAATTAGACCAGGTCAACTGGACATCTTCTGGACATCCGACTTCCTTCTGGACAAAGCCATGGTGGCAGGGACCAAGGCAGAGGCAGTTAGGGGCGATCAGGCTGGCATGGGGGAGCAAGCAGTTAGGGGCAAGATCAGGCCAGCAGGGGAGAGCAGTTAGGAGGTGATCAGGCCAGCAGGGGAGGGCAGTTGGGGGCGGGCAGTTGGGGGAAATCAGGCCAGCAGGGGAGGGCAATCGGAGCGATCAGACCAGCAAGGGCAGGCAGTTGGGAGTGATCAGGCTGGTAGGGGAGCAGTTAGGGGGTGATCAGGCTAGCAGGCAGAGGCATTTAGGGGTGATCAGGAAGGCAGGCAGAGGTGGTTAGGGGCAATCAGGCAAGCAGGTAGGCTGGTGGTTAGGAGCCAGCGGTCCCACTGGGGTCAGGCCTAAACCAGCAGTCGGACATCCCCTGAGGGGTCCCAGATTGGAGAGGGTGCAGGCCAGGCTGAGGGACACCCCCCACCTCACGTGCATGAATTTCATGCACCAGGCCTCTAGTATATTTATAAGACCTAGAGTCATAAGGAATCTCAGGTTGACATAAATCAGGAATGTAGTACAGGTATATTTAAGACAAAGAGGTAACCTAGTGCAATGACAGAAGTGTTGCTCTGAAAGAAAGTATTGGCCATTGGCCAGACACCTGATAAAGCAACCTGTCCAATTTTGGTCTCTACAATTTTCAATGGGCATTGTCAAACTGAAGAATGTCTACAGGAAAATAATATCTATATGATTTAGTTAAATAACGGAAGATAAATTCCTGTAAGGGAAGGCCATGACTTCTTTATTTCCTGATGTTGTCTACCAATGGACCTAACCACTGGGTAGTGGTTTCCGATGACCAGCCCCAGTCCAGTCTGGTGTGAAAGTCCAGTAACTGTTCACAGTACAACCAGCCCCCGCGGTCCAGACAGGAACCTGCTAGACATGCACACCACCTCCACCAGCAGAGAAGAGGAGAAATAATTCACGATTTCTTGAAGCACAATCTCAAAACAGCATCACTGCTGACTTTTTGGAAACAACAAGCAGGAGAGGCCAGCTAGCAGTGCAGCTGAGCACGACGCAGCAATTCTTCCTGTCAAAGGATTGCGTATTAACTTTGAATCTGAGGCTAAAATCTCAATACCTGCAGGCTCTCTGAGTCCAACAAGCCTTCTGTTTTTCAGGTTGAAGATAAGGGTTGTGTTTTTATACTTCCAGATATAGTCATGCAAGGAGACCAGAGTACATAGCAGTCACCATCAATTCTGTAGCATATCTACATGTATTAAAATGAATTCTACTCCCACCTAGCCTTTGTCCCTGATTTTAAAACAGCCCACTTAACATACTCCAAGCACACATCTAAATCTAAATCTAAATCTTAACTTCCTACAGAAGGCAAATTAAGTGTGTTTCCCTCGCCAGCGTTCCTCAACAATGCTGGGCCATCACTCTCCGTTGTGAAGAATATAGAAAATATTTGGTAAGAAATTGTTCAATTACTAAAGTTTTTAAATTATGTAGGTTTTAAAAAAATAATATTAGTCCTGCTAGTTTTTATTTCAAGGACCTTCTCAGTATCAAAAAAAAAAAAAAAGTCTGTCTAATCTTTGTGCAGCCATGTGCTCCGAGTCCTCATCTAATTATATAACAGAGATGAAAAATAACCCTTTATATTTTTTTAGAGATAAATGGTTGAGCGTGTTTGCCTAAGAGCTCATGTTCCCTTTCTGTCCAAGTACAAGGCCACCCCTGGACAGAGTTGCCATGGTGAAAGTTTCTGCTGTAATATTCCCAAGCAATCTTGCAATGTTACAAGCAGCTCTGAGGAAAGATTTCACCAGCTCTCTTCACACAATTAGAGGTAAGCAAGGACTACACTGGGAACCCCAGATGTTAATACCCTTTCAGCTATTAGAAACCTTTCTGTGAGAGAAAAGCACACACATATCTTATATTCTTATCTCCTTAATAGCACATGATCAAAGTTTCTCTTCTCCATCTACAACTCTTTATGCATCACAGGAGAAGGCCATCTCTACTAATTCCAGTAGATTTATTACTAATTTTTTTATTTGTACTGTCTTCATTGGGGAACAGCCCAAATGCTGATCGATAAATAAATGGATAAAAAAGCTGTGGTATATTTGCAAAATTGAATACAACTCAGTCATAAAAAAGAAGGAACCCTTACCTTTTGAGACAGCATGGATGGACCTAGAGAGTATTATGCTAAGTTAAATAAGCCAGAGAAAGACAAGTACCATATGATTTTTACTTATATGTGGAATCTAATGAACAAAATAAACTAACAAAAAAAAGAAACAAACTCATAGACACGGAGAATAGACTGACAACTGTCAGAGGGGAAGGGGTCTGGGGGGGCTGGGTAAAAAAGTGAAGGCATTAAGCAAAAATAAACAAAAACCCTCATAGATATAGACAACAGAATGGTGATTACCAGAGGAAAGGTGGCAGAGGGGGGGATAGAAGAGGGTAAAGGGGGGATAAATGATGATGGAAGGAGACTTGACTTGGGGTGGTGAATACACAATACAATATACAGATGATGTATGATAGAATTGTGCACCTGAAACCTATATAATTTTATTAACTAATGTCACCCCGATAATTCCAGTAGATTTAGACTCTCTTCACAGTTAGGCCCTTGCTCTGCTGGATGACTGCTGAGGAATGCCTACATTCCCCACAAGTAAAACGTTTGTACCAGGTGAAGACAGGTCAGGATGCTTTACTAGAAGAGACCGTCATGCCTGCCTCTGAGGAAGTGTTCATTCAGAAAACCTCTGAAAAGAACAGTGATTATTCTGGTCACCTCAGAGTTAAAGTAACACAAGTCCTTAGTGATTAGTGCAAACGCAGAGGCCAGCGTTGTGTGGAGAGAAGGTGGGCGGCATGGACCTGGTGGAAGTCACAATAGTCTAAGCACAGTTTATCAAGAATTGAGAGTCCACTGGGTATGTACTCTGTGTTCAGACTTTGGAAAAGGAAGTCTCAAGAACACTTCTTCTCCTCATGAATTTTTGTATCTGGTTGGAAATATTAGCCTAAATATATAGAAATGATGATAAAAGATTAAGTAACTCAAGTTCCTGTATTGCATGAGGCCATCTCTAAACACTGAGGGAGTGTCAAGAGAGAGCAGAGAGTTGTTACAGCCTTCCTGCAACAGGAAGATTAGGGGGCCCACCTCCCCCAAGCCCAGCTTATTATAAAGTATGGGACTCCATAGTCACAAAGGGCAGACAGACATGCATGGGACCTGGGCATGGGAACCAGCCTAAGGCTGCTCAGGACTCACATGGACAGGGCAATTCTAGGGACCATCTCCAGATTGGGGTACCCTTCTTTACAAAGGGGGCCTCTTTTAACTTATGATTCTTTATGGACTCCCTTTAGACTTCATTAAAATGAAAGATGGAATATATCTGCTCCTTCTCTTCTCAGGCATGCCCTCCCGCAACCCCAAGTCCCCAGTACACACCTCTGCTACATTCATGTTCTGTGTACCTGAGATGCTACAGCTCCAACTGCACCCTGAACAAAATCTTCAAATCCTCCGGAGCTAAGCAACCTCACAAGAACAGCCTCTACATCATCACGATACATCAAGCAAACTGATGGGAATTGGCAGAGCCAGAAAGCAAGTACCCAGCTTTTCTGAATGGAACTCAGAATCTTCCTTGACATACAAGATTTGATATCTTTCAGCAGAGACAAGAGCACGGAAACCAATTTAAATGTAAAATGGATTCAGGGCATCATTTACATATCACACAGACACCTCCAGCAGGCAAGCTTATTGCTTAGCAAAGAAAATACAAATAAAGCCGGCTTAGGTGATCAGCCCCAAGATACTTCTACTGGCATGGTAAGGGCTAATTGGTTAATTAAGCAGTGTCATGCCTTAGAAGGGTTAAGGAAGGGGCAGAGTTTATTTAGTAAAGAGCTGTTTTTCTCTCTCTTTTCTCCACTTAATGCCTCCTGCCATGAGGCAATGCTCTGAGCAACCAGAGGCAATGATTGTGCAAATTATTTTCTTTCAAACATTGAAGTGGTGTTGAGTTCAAGGGCGGAGGTGGTAGAAATAGAAACAAGATCAAAATACACAGATGTGTTTGTATGATGTGAGATAAAACAGCTCTAACAACTATCTAAAAGTCCAAGTTAGGCTTCCCCCCAAATAAGATGCTTTTTATTCTTTTAAATCTCTTCTGAAATTGATGCTTATTGGACAAACTTTTCTTTACTACATCCCATTATTTAATGCATTGCCTTGTCTTCCTTAGGCTACAACAATATTTATTCCCTATTTCTAGCTTACTGTTTGACACATAGTAGATCTCAATAAACATTTACTAAATAAAATGTCAATTAATTAAGTCCACACAAATGTAATTTTGATTTAAAGTAAGATTCATTATTTATTAACATAGAGAAGTAGCAATAAATTTTTTTTTTCATTAGAGTTATAAATGTCTTAATTCAAATGTTGGTTCTGTCAGGTTAAGTGATTAGAAAAGAAAGAAAAACAGACAGATAAAAAGAAGGCAGGAAGGAAGAAAGGAAAGAAGAAAGGAAGGAAGGAAGGAAGGAAGGAAGGAAGGAAGGAAGGAAGGAAGGAAGGAAGGAAGGAAGGAAATTTATAGCTATGAATATTAAGTGCTTTCTACAGGCACTGTTCTAAAATCTTTTCATGCATTAGCTGATTACAACTCAAACAATGATCATTCCCATGAGAAAGCTGAGATGCAGAAGTTAGTCATTTTCCTGTGGTCACACAGATGGTAAGTAGCAGAAATGGGCTAGAAATTCAGGCAATGTTTCTCAGGATACTGTTAATCACTCCTCCCAAACACACACACAGGTGCTCCCTCTCATATGACTATAATATACTACCTCTTAAGGCTGTGGAGGGGATTGGATTAAATGAGAAACAGGCAAATTGCCTGTCTGTGGTGTTTTTAGTAGGCATTTTGGTGAAAGTGTACAGCAAGCATTTTCATCTTCACCTGGAGCCTACCCCTGAGTCCTACCTCATTCCTCCCTCAACTTTACTTCCTTATCCAGTACAACATGTCTCCATCCTCATATTAGATACTGTTACAAAACAGAACTATCTCTAGCAATTCCATTTCTGGGCATCTACCCATCCAAAAAATTGAAAGCAGAGTCTCAAAGAGATATTTGCATACCCCTGTTCATAGCAGCATTATTCACAACAAACAAAGGTGGAAATAAGAATGTCCATAGACAACCCTGGCTGGGTGGCTTGGTTGGTTGGAGCTTCATCCAGTACACCAAAAAAAGGTTGTGTGTTCAGTGCTCCATCAGGGCACATACTGTAGCTTATGGGTTTGATCCCCTATTGGGATGCATATGGGATTCAACTGATCAATGTTTCTCTCTCTCTCTCTTCCTCTCTCTCTAAAATCAATTAACATACCTTCAGGTGAGGGTTTTAAAAAGTGTCCATGGACAAATAAAAGGATAAACAAAATGTGATATATACATACAGTGGATTATTATTCAGCTTTAAAAACTAAAGAAATTCTGACACATGCTACAACATGGATGAACCTTAAAGACATTATGCTATGTGAATTAAGCCAGACACAAAAGATATATACTGTATGATCCCACTAATATGGGGTACCTAGAACAGTCAAGTTCATAGAGACTGAGCATGAAGTGGTGGTGGCCAGGGGCTGGAAGGGAGAGCAGAGAATGGGATGTTATGTTTAATGGGTATAGAATGTTCATTTTTGAAGATGAAAGAGTTATTGGTTGCAAAATAATGTGAATTAACATTGCTTAATTCTACCCTTAAATATGGCTAAGATGGTTTTATATCATATAAATTTACTACATTATATAAATAAAATTAAAAAATTAAATTGGAGTTATCACAACAAAGCCCTCAACAAAGCATCTTTTTTTACTAACACATCCTATATAATAAAAGGCTAATATGCAAATTGACTGAACAGTGGAACAACCGTCACTATTAGGTGCACTGATCATCAGGGGGCAGACGCTCAACACAGGAGCTGACCCCTGGTGGTCAGTGTGCTCCCACAGGGGGAGCACCACTCAGCCAGGAGCTAGTCTCACAGTGGCAAGTGCAGCGGCAGTGGCTGGAGCCTCTCCCGCCCCCACTGCAGCACTAAGGATGTCTGACTGATGGCTTAGGCCTGCTCCCTGCAGGTAATGGGACTAAGCCATCAGTCAGACATCCCCTGAGGGCTCCCAAACTGCGAGAGGTCGCAGGCCGGGCTAAGGGATGCCCTACCCCCTCCAGTGCACAAATCTCGTGCACCGGGCCTTTAGTAAAATTATAATAGGTGCTCAATAAATAGGCCCAGTACTCATTTTCAGGATTTAGATATTTGAAGTGTGTCCACAGCTAACTGACTGTGGACTTTTGTTGCTAGCAAATTCGTACAGATACTCTCATATCAAGACAGTTTGGCAGCTGCTGGGGAAAGTAAAAAGATAAAGATGACTGTTATTAGGCCAGCCACATGTCATTACATGAAAAATCATGGTATATTGAAATGGTTGTGTCTCCCAACACCTGCCTTTTCTGTTCCTTTCTTCCCTAGTATGTAATTAACCAATGTTTTCCTGCTATCACACAAATATTCCTTCTCCCGTGTCTTCTAACTATAACCAGTCAAAGAAATTGTCCTTTATGTCCATGGGTCAGGCTAGCTGACAAAATAATTTGATTTAGTAAATTTGCATTTTATGTGTGAATGCCACACACTCTCTCCTAAGGTTTTATGAACATTTTAAAATTGCACACACTGGATTGTAGCCAGAGCAAAGTTTCCAATGTATAGGATTAAAGACACTGTGACAATGATGCAGTGTAGATGTATGTATGTTTTAGAGTGATCAGAGGGTACCACAAATTATGTTACCTGTACCACAGTCTGCTTCTAACAAGATGATGAATATTCTGGATGAATCCTAGTTTCAGAGTTGTATGTAGGAGACTTCCTAGGAGTTCTGATGGACTTAGGTGGCTTTCATCGAACCAGGTCTCATCAGGGCTCCACAGAGAGCCCCCATGGCTGCTTCAAAACAAGTCATTTTAGAATCACCATAAAGGGTACTGACCCTAGAACTCAACCTCCTATTCCCCTCGCACCTTCTAAATCTAAATGACAGATTCCAAAGGTTCCAGGACATTTTCAAATTTTATGATATCACCAAACTGCTAAAGCAGCAAATTCTCTTTCAGCAGAGGAGAAAATTATATCTATATAGACAGTGTTTGCCTGTCAGTTTCAAGGACCACTGCTAATTAGATACGCAAATGAACTATAACCAGGACAAAGCAAAGGTTCAGCCAAGCAAATGAAAATAGGCAAAGTCACTGTTCAGCAGCTTTAACCACCTCCTCTCCAGGGAGCAAAGGGCCTGCTTCTGGTCTATGCCCTTCATTCTGGTGACTCTCCCAGCTAATTCTCCCAGCTCCACTGAGCTCTCTACCAACTCCTGAGCAAGCTGGTTCTTTTGATAATGCTAAGAATCTGTTAAATTCAATCTCACTGTGATATCAGTGACTAATAGACGCAAAACACAGCCTCAGTTAGTGAGGATCTCCATTTTACAATCAAATAATATTAGACATGAAAAGGACCTCAAAAGTTGTCTTGCTAATTTTCCATCTAAATAGAAGAATTTTCTTTACAAAAACATGATATAGTCCTTATTGGAACCCTTCCAGCTATTGTCTGCCCACTATATTACAAAAAAGTCCCATTTTCTGGTGGCATTACTTATGAAAATGTTATCTCTGAGGTTTAGCTATATGTACTCAATGTCTTCATTTCTGGCCTTTTAGTTTATCATAATTTCTAAAAACATTAGTACCTATATGCCTGAGGAACATAAATAGAACCACAGTGTAAACTCTAAAATTCAACTACTAAAGGGTCCTTTACCTTTGAATTTCAATGACTTTCAGATGTCAAAAGAGGTTAATTAGAATGAAAATAAGAGAAGGGGTTTATTATTTTCTTATGGCCTCCATAACAAATACCACTTGGTGGCTTAAACAACAAGAAGTTTATTTTCTCATACCTATGGAAGTCAGAAGTTCTAAATCAAGGTTTGGGCAGGGCTGCACCTCCTCCTCAGGCTGTAGAGAGAAATCATTTTGGTTCTTCAGCCTCTGGTGCCTCCACATGCTCTGTGGCTTGTAGCTGCCTAACTCTAATCTCTGTGGTCACATGGCCTTCTCCTCTATCTGTGTCTCCTCTCCTACCTCTTATGAGGGCAGTTGTCATTGGATTTGGAGCCCACCCAGGTGATGTAGGATGATCTCATCTCAAGATCATCACCTTAATTACATCTGCAAAGGCCTTTTTACAAATTTTTTCATGTGCACAGGTTCCAGGGATGTGGACATATCCTTTGAGGGGCCATCATTCAATACACTACAGAGGATAGATCTTAAATCTTTTTCATCTTCTTCTCATAACCAGATTGTGTGAGGTGTACAGATTTTGCTTCTTTCTCAACTTCATGAATTAACAAAATTTACCTCTGATTTTCAGTATCTTACACAATATTAAACCTAGTAGTTACACAGTAAATGCTGTTAAATAAAAGAATTTGAAGTAAGTGATCTATGGTTCCACTTTGTCTAGAGTACAACACCTCAGAGTAATTCAGTCTTTTGATTTGATTTAATTCTACTTTGGACACCAACACAGCTTTTGGGGAAAATGAGAGAAATGATATTAAATTTGTCACAATACAGAGATGCCTATCTTAAAAAATAAAATCATAAGATTTCACAGCATTTAACATGTACATATTTTCTAAAAGATATTTTATTTACTTGACTTGGTGCTAATGATATCTTCACTGAAAATATGAAAATGCAAATGCTTTATGAATCTATATTTCAACATTGACATGGAAAAAGATTTATATTATATTAATATCATCATCCATAATAATCACACATATTATATGTTATTATTGCTTTACAAGGAATAGGTCAATGTTAGACCTATCAAATCATGAATAGACTGAGTAATATATTTAAATTATAATGCTTCCTTGGAAATGGTACACTGGAGTTCATCCCCAATTTTCCTACATTTAAGCTAACTTGAGGTTGTCATCCTCCAATAAATGTCAGTGTCTGTAGTGCATTAGACTTCAAGACATCAGATCTATTATGTAGTTATTATAGGATTGCTTCTGCATATTCTGTGCTATGCAATATAGGCTGTTCTTCATTTGAAAAGATATTTGAGAGGCTGGAAAAGATGATCTCTTACATCCCTTCTGGCTCTCACACTCTCAATCTTCCCACCTACCATGAATAGGGGTATCCTTGAGTTATTTTTCCTATCAGGAAATAGTGCTGGCCCAGCCTCCTTCTGTCTCCAGACTCTTCCCGTGACACATGACAAACATTTACAAGATAAGTGATCATAATCATGGGTGCAGTCTGTGGCCTTTGAGCAGAATGAAGCTAATTGCCCTGCATGAAAATAGATCAATAATCTTGTTAACACAGCACTCTAAGTAAATGTCTGTGTACAGCAGGTTCAAATTCTGTGTGCACACCGAGATAGACTGTGACGTACAAAACAAATCCAGTCCACTTTTCATTCTTGAGAGCCACTAACAACTTTAATCAATGTAAGGTAGCTTAATTAACACAAATAAGCATTACTATGGTAACTAATGTGTGTGTGCCTAATTGAATGTGAACATTCAGCTGGTTAAATATTTATTATTACCTATGTAAATGATACTATTAAGCCAAAAAAGGTCATCTGAGATCAATAGTATTTTCTTAAAACTGGATCACTAGCTTACTACTAATTTAGTAGAGGACAGACAAATGAGGTATAACCATATGTTCATTAATTTTATGATATTTATCTCAAGGATCTAACATTCACTTTGATAAAGTTCAAAAATGACATTTCAATTTTCAAGAAGCCTGGCATATATATTGCCTATTAAACCTCAATCCTCTACCCAAGTCGAGAGACTTCTCTGGAGCTCAGTAATCCAAATAGCATGTCATTCCTAGAGGGCCAGAAATATTGCTATTTGAACACAAAACAATCTGGAATAAGATGCCTTTCTACTATGATATATAATAAAACACAGGAACTTCTGTTGACAATAAAAGACATAAAGGAACTTTCACTACCCAGAATGAAATCGTAACACCTACACATTCATATGAACATGGGTTCTTTTCCTTAAATCTGAGTCGCAGACAGTTCTATGGACATAGTTACACAATCCTCCAGACAGCAATAGAAATATATGACTTATATTACATCTCTCTGAAAAGTTAGACTTGTTCTATCTAAACTTATTTCCACAGTCTATTGTGGGTTTCCCCAATATTTGGATATTATGCACCTCACTTGCATAGAATTCTGTATATGCTTGCAGACTTTTGAAAAATTATTGTTTGCTTTCAATCATCTCTGTTTGGATTTGCATTAAATCCTAATCTTATGGCATATTTCTATGTGAGCTCATTTGGGGGAAAAAAAGTTTTCAGCTCAAGGAGGTGAATTAAAGTAAGTAAGAGAGAGATTTGTTTATCTGAAGGCCCAAGATAAGAAGCAAGATTCATTCTTTTAAATAATTTATTTTTATAATAATTTCACTCTATTTTCTCAGTGTTAGCCAGTTAGCCTTATGTGGGTTGAGAGAAGGTAAATATTTATTTGGTACATAATTATGGGACTATAGAAAAAATGAATTTAGCACTAAGTCAGACTGCTTTCCTTTGCCTGTACTGATATATTGCATGTCCTGCTCTCAGGACAGAAAGCACAATGCAGACTTTTCAGTGTACATTGGGTTTAGGGATACCGCACTGGCTGAGGCTGAACACGATTCTGCAGACAGAACATGCTGATTCACAGCACTCTGAGTCAGCTGCTCATGTACAACCCCAGTGTCAGGTGGCCCATCTGAGAACTTTTCTTCTCTTCCATCTCACCTCCATGACACCTGACATCTATAAATAATAAGTCACTGCATTTGTAGTAAGTTATAAAATCTACTGTAGTATATTACTAAGAGTCAGGGTGCAGGTGTGTGTGTTTATATATATGGCCATACATGAGTACCAAACATTAAAACGACTCAATCACTCAGAAATTTCCTTAGCAGTTTGACTATTACCTTTCAAATTTGGCAGTATCTGAAGTTTCAAGAAATGCTAATACCAGTCTTGAGCTGTGGCCATTTCAACAGGTATAATAAACATTTCATATGTGGCTCCTTACAACTTGATAATGCACCTTCCATGCATTGCCTGGGATTATCACACTAATCCATTGCTACAGACAAAATGTTATTATTTCCACTAAAATGCATATGTTGAAACCTAACCCCCAATGTGATGATGTCAGGAAGTGGGGCATTTGGGAGGTGATTACATCATGAGGCTGGAGCCCTCATGAATGGGATTTGTGCCATCATATTAGAGACCTCACAGAACTTCTTCCCCCTTCTGCCCTGTGAGGATGTAGCAAGAGGATAGCTATCTGCCCTAGCTGGTTTGGCTCAGTAGACAGAGCGTAGCCTGCAGACTGAGGGGTCCAGGGTTCAATTCCAGCTAAGGGCACATGCCTGGGTTGCAGGCTCAGTCCCAAGTAAGGGGCGTGCAGGAGGCAGCCAATCAATGACGCTCTATTGTCATTGATGTTTCTATCTCTCTCTCCCTCTCTTTTCTTCTCTGAAATCAATAAAAAAAAAAACTATCTCTGAGGAAGGGGCTCTCACCTGATACCAAAACTGTGGGCTCCTAGATCTTACACTTCCAGCTTCCAAACTGTAAGAAATAAATTTCTGTTATTTATCAGTCACTCAGTCTATGGTATTCTGTTAGAGCAGCCAGAATAAACTAAGACATTCAGTGAGAGGGCTGCTCTTACTTTTTTACAATATCCCAGGCTAGGAAACAAGTTCAAGATGAAGGCCATGCATGGCTAAGCAGCCTAGTCCAGACCACAGTACCATTCGCAGAGCAGGCAAAGGTGCACAGAACTGGGAAGTGGATGCAGTTGTCTTTGTTTCCTTCTTTAATTTTGGGCCCCAGGGCTTATTCACAATGTTTTCCCTCATAGTTTCTACTGCCCTACAGTGTCCTGCCAGAGAAAAACGTATGTGTGAGGGACACAGTAGAATCAGATTTTTAAAATCCATTCACAAAAATTTAATAAGAAATATTCTGCAACTTTGCAATGTCTTTGTGGGAGGCCTTTAAAAACTTCATGGTGGTGTTGCATTTACAATTCTCTGTAGAAAATGAGTCAGCTTGCAAACATTTTCTGGGATCTCAATTCAAGTAGCATCCATCAAAGGTGGAGTTTTAGCTAAGAATTCACCTATTCATCCATTTGGGTTATGTGTTCCTGTTATCATCAGGTGAGAGCTCCTTTTGTTGCACTGAATTTTACTTAATTTATTACCTCCATGAATGCCTGAAAGTAAGAGATAATGTACTTGCATTTCACAAATATCTGTCAAGTCTATTTCACCCATACTTTTTCCATCCAGGTCTAAGCCTCGGTCAATAAATTTTATAAAATTGACAATTCTCATCCAGGCAAAGCATCTTATAGAGGCTAATAAACAATTACACATCATAATAAAACTAAGGAACAGAAGCTTAATTAGTACATGAGCTATTGACTGTGCTCTGTTTATGAAGTTGAAACATGATATAGAATCCTAGGCATACAATAGGGAAATCATTTGCATACCTTCCCAAGGAGGTGTGTGAGGAATTTCATTAGTATTTATAAAATCTTTTGAGAGCATTCCTAGAAGAGCTGTTATGAGGATTAATTGTTGACTTTAAAGTGTTTGTGATAATACTGAAATGCTAACTAGTAATTCAAAAAGGCAGCATAAGAGTAGAAATAATGATGAGTTAACATTCTTTAGCTCTATCATTTAAGGGCAGAAGATTGTGTAACTTCAAAAACAATGAAGTAGCCGAGACTGGTTTGGCTCAGTGGATAGAGCGTCGGCCTGCGGACTCAAGGGTCCCAGGTTCGATTCCGGTCAAGGGCATGTACCTTGGTTGCGGGCACATCCCCAGTAGGGGGTGTGCAGGAGGCAGCTGATCTATGTTTCTCTCTCATCGATGTTTCTAACTCTCTATCCCTCTCTCTTCCTCTCTGTAAAAAATCAATAAAATATATTTAAAAACAAACAAACAAACAAAAAAAACAATGAAGTAATAGACATATGGGTGCTTGGAAGTTTGAAGTCTTTGTATTAGAAAACAGATAACTGGAAATCAGAAAATTTATTTAGGCTAGGTGAGTGATTTAGAAAGGTATAGAAACAGAATGTCAGAACAGAAAGGCATCCTGGAGCTTCCCATATAAACATCTTTATTTTTATGGAGAGACCAAATTTCTTATGCAGATCCAATAGGCAATAAGAACCAATCAGGTTTTGAATTTCTAGTCCAGGTCTTCCAGGAAAACATGCTGTATCGTATCTGCACTTAGACAAGATTTAGAGGTGATATGTTTTTCTTTGCTCTTCTTTTAATATCTTTGTATCTCTTTCCCACTTTCTTATCCCTCTCCTCCAAAACTTCCAGACACTAACTGTGCTCAAATGCTTTTTTGTTCATTTTGTCTTTCACCTCAGTTCTTCTCATTTCCAGGTCTCACTTTGCAGGACACGACGGGTATTCTCACCCCTTACCATTTTCTTTGGCCACCTTCAAATTCATTTTCAGTTAATTAATTTACAATCCATCACTAACAGAAAATCTGAATGCTGAGAAAATTTTCACTGAATTTCTGCATTTTAACCAATTTACTAATCCCAATAAAGTGATTTTTGATATGACAATTCATTCCCCATGACAGGCAAAATAACATAGATGTCTTTGGCAAAAGGGTCATTCGGTCACCTGAAACAAATTATGTAGCATAATGCTCCTGCATCCCTTCTTGAAGGTGAGCAGAGGATATTAATAGACTTAAATTTTTCAGAAGTGTAAACTTTGAGTGGAGTGGTCCTATTTAATTCAATGAAACAGTTCATTATTATAAAAGATTTCAGAAGCATTTTCAGTAAAACACAGTAAAGCATTTTTTTTTAATTTGAGTTCTCTATGTTGCCTAAAATTTTCAAACTTATTGTCATAAATATTTAATTATATTTTTAGTATTTTCTTAAGCTCTATGATATTGGCAGTTATTGTCCCTATTTTAATTTTCAGTATTTTTATATGAGCCAGAATCAGATATACTTGTAAAGAACCATTGTAGGATAGAGGTTTGAGAATGTTGGTAAGGGTTAACCACAAGTGACTGTTACAGATATAGGAAAAATATCAGGTTAGACAGATGTGCTGATTTTTTGTTTTTCTTGATTTTTAACTATCACAAATGTCCCAGCTGTGTTTTAATCAAAAATAGAATAAAATCCCCTAGCCTTAAATTAAATATGTTGAAATAACAAGTAAGTATGGCTAGAGGTAAAATCGTATAGAAGGAAATAGCATATCTCAACATATTTGCCAATATCGAAAGATTTTTTCCATCAGCATCTTTTATTATTTTTATTGCTTTATTTTCATTTTACTTTGTGAATTATATTATGATGGGGTCAAGGTTTCATTGATTACAAGTTAGGACAAACATACTAATTGGAATAATTTGAAAAACTTTGGATCTTAAAAAAACAGTTTAGAAAAAAGAAAAAGTAAGAACAAAACATGCAGTGGCAGAGAATCCCTTTGCCACCTTACTGCATCACTCTCCTTGGGTCACTTATATTTACTTCATCTATTTGACATCACAATATTCCAGAAGTGTCCATGAGGAATTTAAAAGACCTCTCTAGGTCAAGAGATTTATAGAACCAACATGGAAGCTCATGTTAAATGCCAGACTTTGGAAACTTAATCAATCCTTGCTTCAAACAAGGCCAAGTCCCCAAGTGTTGGCTCTAGGGTTGTAGAAAAAAAAAACTCCACATTCTGCCTTTTCTATCTTTAATTTTTGTTTGAAGCAAATTGAAATTCTTCTGTGCTATTGCCTTTCATGGAATATAAATTGAAGTTAGAGCATGCCTGCATTAAGAGAAAGAGAAAAACTATATAGAACTGACTTTCACTTGCTTCATTTTGTCCTTTGATTGAAACTCCACTTAATTAATTCAATGCTTCATTCAACAAAGAGTAAGTGCCAGTCATCACCAGGTACTGCATCAGGCATAGCAATGAAACAGAAAGGGAACCTGATCTCATGGAGCTTACATTCTAGTGAGGAGGGAAGTAAAATAAAAAATGTAAAAATAATTATAACTGTTATTTTTTTATTTAAAAAGCAAGACAAAATAATACTACTTTGGAAAACTACTTTGAAATGGGTAGTCAAAAAGCTTCTCTTGTCCCAGTTGGTTTGGCTCAGTGGATAGTGCGTCAGTCTATGGACTGAAGAGTTCTGAGTTCGATTCCAGTCAAGGGCACATGCCTGGGTTGCGGGCTCCATCCCCAGAAGGGGCATGTAGAAGGAACCCCATCAATGATTCTCTCTCATCATTGATGTTTCTATCTCTCTCTCCCCCTCCCTTCCTCTTTGAAATCAATAAAAATATATTTAATTTTAAAAAAACCTCTCAACTGGAAGACATTTAAAATGATACCTGTCTAATAAAAAAGGATCAAACCAAGTTTATGCAGAGAGCGTTTCAGAGAGAAAATTGCAAGGGCAAATTCCACAAGGGAGAAACAAGGTTGATGTGTGTGAAGGACATTAAAAAAGCAAGTATTTCCGGGCTGGCATGGCTCAGTGGCTGAATGTCAACCTATGAACCAGGATGTCATGGTTAGATTCCTGGTCAGGGCACATGCCCCAGGTTGCAGTCTCAATCCCCAGTGGGGGAGAGGGGGGCATGCAAGAGGCAGCTGATCAATGATTATCTCTCATCATTGATGTTTCTATCTCTCTCTCCCTCTCCCTTCTTCTCTAAAATCAATAAAAATATATTTTTAAAAAGAAGGGCAAATATACCTACAAAGTAATAAAAAGGAAGCCTGCAATAAGACAAAGTCTGAGAAAGTCTAGGCCAAAATCCAGTAAGGCCTTGTAGGCCAAGGTGAGGATTTGAATTACATCCAAGGTGATGGAAGCTGTGGAGGAATTTCAATCAGGGGACTGCCATTTAATCATATTGCCCTCATTATTCCTACAGGCCCAAGGGCGTTGAAGATGTTTGGTCTGTAAATTGCCCAACAGCATCAACCCATCTTTAGTTTTATACCACATAAAGTTTGACTCCCAAGGTATAATTTGTAAACTATATGATATTATTCTTATACTGTGACCTGGGGAAAAGGAAATATTCAGTGTATCAATTTCAAGTGCCTGGATATGAGAAGAAAATCTAATATACTTTAGCCGGAAAGATTACAGTGCATCTTGTAAATATTTCTCCAGTGTATAATTCCCTACTTGGATGAGTTTTTATCTTGACTCAAACCTCAGTCCATTATAGCCAAAGGAAAATGGAATACAAATTATGAATTTTTTTCAAAAATAAAGGAAAAATTCTATTCTCCAATAAATGCAGAAGTCTGTGCTCTATCATAGTTTTTTTTTTTTTTTCTTCCCGAGATCATCCTAGAATGACAGCTTTGCTAACAGGGCATTTCTTGGGAAGGCCATGGTCAGCTGAAATAGAGCTATTAGGAAAACAAATGATTCTCTTTAGCATCTTGACGTGAGTATAGGTTTTATGCAGCTATATTATGCTGTAGCCTCCATTGATATATAGGGGACTCTTCTGAAGTGTTTTAAAGACAAACCAGGGGCAGATGTTATGCTCTTGCAATACTAAATATAGTCATCAAATATCATCTACCCTCGACACTCATTTACCTGGCATTAATAGCTGATATTTTGATGCATTTCTCTTTATTCATTAGAATCATTTCTCTGATTAAGTTTATTCTGTGACTGCAATAAAAAAAACCCACAGCATTTCTTGCATCTATGAGTCCTAAAATTTTAGGTTTTATATAATTCTTAAATTAAGATATTGGTATGCTTTTTAACAAAGGAAAAAATAATCTCTCGGATTCTAGTAAGATTTACTCTAAAATCATTACATGAGCATGGTTATTTTCAAATAAAAGCAATATCCAGAAGGATCTACCTTCACAATTGAGGGATTTTAGAGACAGAGAAATTAGTTATAATAGAGGCCAGGATTTATGAAATAGACCAGAAACAATAGGTTGCATTGAAGCATACAAATTAGCTGTGAGCAGCCTCCATTCTCTTTATTCACACCTCTAACCAAGGCAACATTCCAGACAGGAGTGAGGAAGGGTCAAGCTGTGTGTAGTGTTTAAGCCAAGTAAGGTTTGTCTTCACCTGAGAAGCTCCTCAGAGTAGTTAGAAGACATGACATGGGCATGGCAGCCATTTATATTGACAAACAGTTTAAAGGGCAAACAAAATACAGGTTTTCTAATTCAGAATATTACATAACAGTGTTCAGGAGTATATCCTTCAGAGCATGTTCCCAAATGATTCTGTTAGTCTTTTCAAGTCATATCCCTCCCTTAAAACAAACAACAACAACAACAACAAAACAGGTTGTCAAATAGATGTTAATGCTTTATATTTTTCTAGATATTTTCTTATTATCAATGCTTTGCTCTATGTCTAGAATAGTCTATTTTGGATATCCTAATACCCAAGATTTTTTTATTTTCCTATAAATATTCTCAAGATAAGCCGGGCCGGTATGGCTCAGTGGTTGAGAATCAACCCATGAATCAGGAGATCAGGGTTCGACTCCCGATAAGTGCACATGCCTCTGTTGTGGGCTCAATCCCCAGTAGAAGAGGGCGTGCAGGATGCAGTTGATCAATGATTCTCTGTCATCATTGATGTTTCTATCCCTTATCCTCTCCCTTCCTCTCTCTGAAATAAATAAAAGCATATTTTTAAAAAAGTTCTCAAGATAAATCTTTCTTCCAATCAGAATAGTGATGATTTTCCTTAGAGACCTTTAGAGATAAAGAAAATTTAAAAATAAGGAATAAATGGAAAATAAAGGTATGTGGACTCTCAACTATGAAATATGCCTGCTCTCTTGCTATTGTTTTGTCTTTCTTATATTTTATACCCAGAAGACTAAAACCTATTTACTCTAGGCCCTAAAGTTAGCTATAATGAATGCAGCCCTTTTTTGGTCTCCTCTGAGGATCTCTAAACATAATGGTGCATGCTTTTCTCATCCTCTAGTTTCAACAATCTTATGCAGAATATTTAAAAATTGTACTACTCTAAATCACTGCTGAACATGGTTGTAGTAAGCTCTCAGTAGCCTTTAACATTATGCACAGTGATGACTCAGAATCCTTCCAATTGGGTTGACTCAAACACATCAGCAGGACCAACCATACAAACCCATTTCCACTTGACAGTCAGAAATACATAAAATTTCACACAGTTAATTTTGGAATGTAATTCATGGGGTTCTTTCCCAGATCCCTCAGCACAGCATCTGTTCAAAGCTGGTCCATATGACATAGTCTGACAGTTTGTATTGCTTTCCCAAAATGAATGTCTTAATGATGTCAATTTCTCAGTCATCTTTTGAACAAATAAGTGCTGCCTCTAATGTCAAACTCTGAAATTGCTGGATCAGAATAATGCTACACAAATATCTATCCCCAATTATATTTTGTAAGACATTCATTCAACAAATACTTACTGAGTGTCTACCATTTGCCTGGGACCATAGCTTATGACTAGGAATAACATTTCTTTTAAAAGATGCATGGTTTCTGTCCCCAATGAACTGTAGACTGGTGAGTCTCAGAATCAGAACATGTGGGAAAGGACCAGAAGTTCACTGTCTCTATCTTTGGCTTCCCACAAAAAGTAGTTCATATAGCTGTGCCATTCTTCTAGAGGCATATGGTAATCCAGAAACAAAAAGAAAATTTGAATCCATGCCTACTGATTTCTACATTGGTGCACTCTCTGTTGTAAAACTCAACAACAAAATTTACTCATCTCCATGTTCATTGCAGCATTATTTACAATAGCCAATATATGGAAGTAACCCAAGTGCCCATCAATAGATGAATGGATAAAAAAGCCATGGTACATATATACAATGGAATATTACTCAGCCATAAAAAAGAATGAAATATTACTATTTGCAACACCATTTGCTAAGTGAAATAAGCCAGACAAACCAAGACAAATATCATATGATATTTCTTGTATGTGTAACATAAATAACATGATAAACAAACACAAAATAGAAACAGACCTATAGATACAGAGAACAGACTGATAGATGTGAGAGAGGAAGGTATGAGGGATGGAGTGGGAAAAGGTGAAGGAATTAAGAAATTAATAGGTAGTCAAAAATAGGCATGGGATGCAAAGTACAATATAGGAAATATAGTCAACAATATTGCAATAACTACCTATGGTCCCAGGTGAATACTTGAATTATTAGAGGAAACACTTTGTAATCTATATGAATGTCTATCTGCTGTGCTGGACACCTGAAACTAATACAAAATAGTGTTGAATGTAAGCTTTAATTAAAAAATAAAATGATAATAAGAATTTAATTTACTCAACTACCATTTAAATTAGTTTTTCTATTTTTATCCTTATTGTAGACATCTTTCAACACCCAGAAACATAATATTTGCATATTTTTTAAATGGCTGTATACCACCCAGTCAGTGTGGTTTAATGGTTGAGCATTGACCTATGAACCAGGAGGTCGTGGTTCGATTCCCAGTCAGGTCACATGCCCAGGTTGCGGGCTTAATCCCCAGTGGAGGACATGCACGAGGCAGCCAATCAATAATTCTCTCTAATCATTGATGTTTCTTTCTCTCCCTCTTCCTTCCTCTCTGCAATCAATAAAAGAATAATTTTTAAAATGGCTGTATAAAAGGAGATACACACTTTTTGTTCATAAGCCAAAAAGCTAGGTTACACAGAAGAAAATTGAAGTTATATATGTCCTCTGATGAACTCACCATATTTTACAGATAGCATTCAATTACTTATTGCAATATTCCTGTGATGCCTTGTCATGAGATTACTTGTATTATGTACAGCACCTTTCCTCCTTGGACCTTGAAGGTGCCTTTTACAGAATCTGACATAAAAGATGGTAATTCTCATAGTGCTCCAGGGAATTGGACAAATATATTAAAAACCATGGAAAGACCAATTACTATTGCTGGCTAGGGAAATAAGAGTCACTGAGAGTTGAGGGGCTACACAACAACTTTTGGGTAAAATAATTTTGTCCTTGCTTTTTAAAGCAACAGATCCTCCTAAAACATAGATATGTATGCCTGTGTCCAGGGAGCATAACAGAATAGAAGTAGTTAAGTGAAGAGAGAAACACACATTGATTCAAAGACTTCAAGAGTCAGAATGTGGGGGGAGGATATTGTCTGCACTTCTGTTCCTTTATTAATTCACTCCCTTCATGAATATTTTCAATGCACTGATGCTACTCAACTTACAATGGTGCTATATATCAACTAGAGGCCCAGTGCATGAAATTTGTGCATGGGGGGGGGTGTCCCTCAGCCCAGCCTGCACCCTCTCCAATCTGAGATCCCTCTCACAATCCAGTATTGCTGGCTCCCAACCACTTGCCTGCCTGCCTGCCTGCCTGCCTGCCTGACTGCCTGAGTGCCCTTAACTGCTTCTGCCTGCCAGCCTGATCACCCCCTAACCCCTCCCCTGCCAGCCTGATCGACGCCTAACTGCTCCCCTGCTGGCCTGATTGCCCCTAACTGCCCTCCCCTGATGGCCTGGTTGCCCTTAAGTGTCCTCCCCTGCAGGCATTGTCACCCCCAACTGCCCTCCCTTGCAGGCCTGGTCTCTCCAAACTGCCTTCCCCTGCAGGCCATTTTGTGGCAGCCATCTTGTGTCCACATTGGGGTGGCCATCTTGTGTGTTGGAGTGATGGTAAATTTGCATATTACCTCTTTATTATATAGGATAAACCCATCATAACTAGTAAGTATCATATAAAAATGCACTTAATACACTATGCTATCAAATATCATAGCTTATGCTATCAAATATCATAGCTTATTCTAGTGTACCTTAAATGTGCTCAGAATATAAGCCTACTGTTGGGCAAAATTATTTAACACAAAGCCTATTTTATAATGAAACATTGAAATTTTCATGTAATTTATTATGTGTATTGCTTTTGCACCATCGTAATATAAAAAAATCATAAATGGAGCCATTCTAAGTTAGGGAGTATTTATTGTGTGCTAGAAAACAGGATGCTAGAATGAATAGGACAGTTCCAAGAGTATCTATCTGTAGGTCCATATCCTTTAGTAACAGGGCAACAAAGAAGGAGCATGTGAAATCTACAAAGGCTGTGATGTTTATAACTGTGTCCTCAATGACAGATACATTGTAAGCAACTAAAAAAAATGTTTTATTAACTGAATGATTTTCCTGAAAAAGTTACAAAGGACAGAGAGGTTAAGCTTGACTGATAAAAGCCATTTTAAACTTCTTCATTTCTACCAAAGGTTCAAATAGTTTTAATCTATAAAGATTTCCTGTAATCTGATTGAAAGACACACACACACACACACACACACACACACACACACACACACACACGCCATTTGTGGATAGGAGAAATTTCATAAAAGTTGCCCAAATTCATATAAGCAATAGAATGGAAACTTATCTCAACCACATGTTGACATCACCCACAGTTTAGAGATTTCTATATTAGAAGATATTATTGCAAATTAAATGTTCTGTTGTCCTATTTGTATTTCTACCCCTATCTGAATCTTCAATAAAGCTATGCTTGTTATTTATCAAAGACCACAAAATATGGCTGCCTGAGGCTATTGATAATTGTAGCGTCCTCTTCTCCAGTACCTTTGGCTCCTCTTTTCCTGCAGAAATAGAATGAATCATCACATTCATCATTTATTGAGCCAACCTAATTAGCATCCCATGAACTTTAGTGATATTGGACACTGAAATTTTTCATTGATTTTTCAAATCTGAAATCTCTCTTTTTTTACTATACATAGGGTAGAAACTTTCTCTCCTATTTTTTTTTCTTTCAGGCATTTTCATAATATGTACCTGTCTTATAGTTGCCATTGGGATTTACACAGCAAATCTCTTCCTCATGAAAATGTTCTTTTATAAAGATAAATATTAATCTCCTAATTTCTGAAGAATCACCATGCATCTAAATTTCAAAAAACATCCACAGGTATTACCATTACTAAACATAATGGAAAATATCCCTAGTAACAAGAACAAAAACAAATATTTGAGGATCTGTCAAAAGACTTATTCAAGGAGGACTTCTGGTTTACAGATATATCCAAGGTATATGTTTTATATAATTGACCCTATTAATTCTTTTTAAGTTTTAAGAAGAACAAATCAATATGTGAGGGGGAAAATAGCACACATATCATAAGATCAGTCAAAACTGATGTAGCATGAGGACCAAATTTTAGGCTTAAGGCAGCATATTCATGTTGGACTTTCTTTTTGAGAATTGTAATGATGCAATTTGTGACAATAACTCATGGAGGCATTTTTGCAGTGATTTGTATGTAAAGGATAAATAATATGTGTGAGAGTTTTACATGTGATCTTTGACTGGATCACAGCTTACCCAAGTATCTGGTAGAACAGCATTTCTTAAGGTGTGTGTGTGAGGGTGCTTACAGAAGAAACTAGGGTGAGAATTGGTGGACCAAGTAAACCGATTGTCCTCCCCAGTATGGATGGGACTCATCCATTCCACTAACAGCCCAAATAGAACAAAAAGGTGGAGGAAAAGTGAGTACTCTCTGCCTTCTGGCTGATCTGGAACATCAGTCTTCTGACCTGCCTTTCCTGGTCCTCAGACCTCCAGACTCAGACTGGAATCTACACCCTTAGCTCTCTGGCTCAGGAGTTACAATGGTAGTGTCCCTGGGCCTACAGCTTGCTGATGGCAGACTGTGCAACTTCTCAGCCTCAATAGTAGTATGAGCCAATATCTACACTAATAAAAGAGAAAGATGCAAATTGACTGTACCTCCACTACACCCACCAGCCAATCAGGAGTGAGTATGCAAATTAACCCAACAAAATGGCGGGTTAATCTGCATACACAGGCATGGAGTGAAGACTGAAGGCTCCCCCCAAGTGAAGACTGTGGCCCGGGTCCCAGGTCCCGAAGGAAAACCAGTGCTGGCAGCCAGGGGAAGGAAGGCCTATTGCACAGGCCTTTAGTATTAAAATAATTCTTTCTTTTCTATTAGTTCTGTTTTTCTGGAGAATCCAGGCCAACAGAGTATGAGTCAAGCTGTAAGCATAAATCTGTTAATCATTCATTTTAGAAAAATTATCTGGGGGAAAACATGAACTGCTAGCTAAACTTATAGTAACAACTGAAAACAAGAATAAATTACATATGTAAATATGTATATACATGTACATATGTGTATCTATTATATGTGTATATGTACATATATATATCTACATACTAGTACATATATATATATATATATAAGAGATTGAAGATGATCAATAACATTGCAATTTTATGTCAATAAAGAAGATACAATATGCTTAGTATGATGTTACTAATAATTTAAATATGAAATGATTGGGGCAGAGGGATTGTAAATAAACCATGTCTCCAAATATACAGCACATTTAACAAAAGAAGAGGTGCCTACTTATTGCTTAGTTATCTCCATTTTACAAGTGCATATCTATATATATAAAAGCCTAAATGACTGGTCGCTATGACCACTCCCTCCCTCAGTAGTCCTGCAGGTCCAATCTCTGGAGAACAGGCCAGGCACCAATGGACTGGTGCCACGGGCATGATCCCAACAGCACCACCCGCCTCCTGGAAGTTGGCCTTGGGCATCGCGGCCACTTCCCCTCCCTAAAGGAAGAAACAATATAAAAGTGGCTGCCAGGTAGCTCCCGACAACCAGTGCAAACATCAGTGGGATGGATCCAAATCTCAGGCTGGCAAGGGTGTCCCACTGCCCACCTGGAGGGCCAATCGTGTCCCACTTCTCCCCCCCCCCCCCTTGGGACAGGCACCAGACACAGAGCTCAAGGCTGGCAAGCACCGCTACGATGGTGCAAGCCTCTCCCAATCAGGACTGACTGGGCACAAGCCTGCAGCAGGCGCAGAGAGGCTGGGATGAGTGGGAACAGCAGGCAGGAGCATCAGGTGGCATTGGACTGCCAGTTTTGGCCCAATCCCCACAGGCCACGCGGAGGGACCCCACACGTGCACAATTTTGTGCACTGGGCCTCCAGTGTATATATAAAGTATTTACTTGATTGAAAGTATATATTTTTAAACAGAGATAATATTTTCAACAGAGCATAAAATAAAAAAGGGATTATTCATTGGCACAGATTTAGAAGCAGAGCACTGATGTGAAAGAAATACAGACAAGAACACACACTGGGTGATTTTATCAAATATACTTTTTGAGGAAAGTTCATGGAGGACATAGCAATAAAGATAGAAAGCTATTGCCAATATAAATAACAGACTAGATATGATATTCCATGGGAAAGAGGAAGAAGAAATTTAAGGCAGAAAAAGGGACAGAGAAATGAAGGGGATGGCAGGGTAGAGAAAATAGAATAGTGGGCACCAACGGTAGGCTTCCAGAACTAAAAGACACAGTAGGATCAGGTGAAACAACTGTCTAGAAAGGGAATTGGCAGAAAGATTTCAATGAAAATTAGAGTAAATGAGAATAATCTGATTAGTGACAGTTTTCACAGTTTTGCAAAAAGACTATGTGATGAATAGTGAATGTAAGAGTTTTCCTGAAGTCAATGACATAAGCCACACCTGTAGGGCCCCCTGCCCAGGCAGATTCTATGATGAGTAACAAATGTGGTCCCAGCAGCTCCACAGGCCTGTCCACTGTGCCCTGAGATCCAACTGTGACCTGCTATGTTTCTTTGATTTAATGATAAACTTTTAAAACATTCCATTGCCTTTTTTGGTTCACCTATCAGCATTCTTCTTTGTGGTGCTTTTTTAGTGGTTAATTTAGGGTTTGTATACATTTTTAATTTATCACAACCTACCACCAGGTGTTATCACACAGTGTCGTGTACAGTATAAGAAACTGACAACAGTAAGTTTACAAGGAGAACTCAATTTAAGATTGACATCCACAAAGCTGGATCTAAGAAAGCATGAGCACATCTGTAATAGTGAAATGAAACTGACAACAACAAAGTTCCATTTTGCCTCTTCTAGCCTTTGTGATATTATGGTCTTACATTTTCTTTTTACATATGCTAAATAAGAATTCAATGGAAATAGTTTTTAAAAGTTATAAGAAAAAGTTTTAATATTTCCCATGTAATTATAATTTCTATTAGTCTTCATTCCTTCCTGTACATCCAAGTTTCCATCTTGTATCACTGGATAATAAATTCTGGATAAACAGGGCCTTTTTTTTTTTTTTTTTTTTTTTTTTTTTTTTTTTTTTACTTTCCTTAGTTAAAGGTGTGGCTGCACTCTTCCCACTTGCATTGTTTCAAGTAAGAAACCTCCTGTCATCCTTGTTTCTGTTCCTTTGTGTTGAATGTGCTCTCCCTGCACTCCAGCTGCTTTTAAGATTTTTTTCCCCACAGGTTTTAAGAAATTTGATTATAATGGGCACTGATCTGTGGGTTTATAGTTTTAATCATACTTGCACACTGTTTATTTGATGTTTTTCCTTTCCCTCCAATTATACACACATTTGACCTCTTAAGTTGTCTCTCTACTCAGTGATGCTTTGTTAATTATTTTTTGTCTTTTTCTCTGTGTGTTTTCACTTTAGGTGATATTGGCTGCTATCTCTTAAAGTTTACTTATTTTTTCTTCTGATAATCTGATAAATCTACCAATATAGCCATCAGTATGTTTTTCATCTTTGACATTACCATTTTCATCTCTACAAATTGTATTTGCATCCTTTAAAAATTTGCATACATCTCTCGTTAACATGTTCAATCTTTCTTCTAGCTTCTTGAACATAGAGAATATATTCATAATTACTGTTTACATAACTCTGCCATGGGTCATTTCTGGGAGACTTTTGATGGATGTTTTTATCTTCATTATGCATAGTCTATTTTATTTCTCTATTTATGGCTGATAATTTGTAATTGGGTGCACAACTTTGTGCATTTTACCTTGTTGGGGTGGGGGGCTAAATATTTTTATATTGCTAAACATATTCCTGTACTTTCTTCTAGGATGGCTACGTTACTTGAAAACAGTTTGGTCCTTTTAGGTCTTGCTTTTAAGATATAGCCAGTGGGGATCCAAACAGCATTTGGTTTAGTGTCAAATTACCCATTACTGAGGCAAGTTCTTTAGTTCTTTACCCAATGTCCCATGAATTATGAGGTTTTACCCAATGTCCCATGAATTATGAGGTTTTTCAGTCTGGCTGTTGAGAACAGGCACTACCTGGGAGTTCCTCCCTACACTGCAGCATGGAAACTTCCCAGGCAGTGGTGGAGCACCCCAAGAGCTCACATCATCTGCTTCTCTAAATGCTCACTGTCCTTTTTAGCTTGAAGTCCAACTTCTTGAGAGTCACTGATTCATATATTTTGTACTAGCTAATAGTTGTTTCAGGTACTGGATGAATCTAGCTCTTCTTATTCTATCTTGACTAAAACTGGAAGCACTGGGAGCCATACTTTTAAATTTGATTTTATCTTACTAATTTTTTTTTGAAGAAAATTATTTACAAGCCTTGGTATTTTGCTGCTATTTGTAACATGTTCTTTGTCATGGACTGTGACCCACCATTATGTTGGGACACCATGTACCAAGGGAAATAAAGCATGTGTTGAACTAAATACATCCTCCTGGGAGGGAAAAAAAAATGCACTTGAAGAGGTGAGGAGTATCTTCGCACAAGTAAATATTCATATGGACAGAGCACTCTTAGATTGAGAGCAACATTCTGAAAGACCAGGCTAGAATTTGTTGTAGGATTAAGAATCTTAAAAGGTAGTAATGGATACCTTATCACCTAAATGGAGCTTCTGGGAGGAGTTTTTCTGAAAATATCGGTGTTTGCCAGCATGTCTCACCCTCTAAAGATTTGGGTTCCTTGTAGTTGAATCACAAGGTTTTCTTGGTAAACCTGTGATGTCGGACAGGATGTGGACTCTGGGGAGGGGTGTGAAATATGGCAGTTCTAGAACTTTCCCCAGAGCAAGTCAGATGTTCAGGTAGAGTGAAGAACCACTGATACAGAGGGAGTACACTATCAGAACATCTTGAATAGTAGAGCCTGTCCTAGAGAGAAAAATGTTCTAGGTGCCTTTCTCACTTCTACATTAGAGAGAGCTCTCCAAGAAAAAGGGCAAGGAAATGTCAGACAGTGGTAAAGACCAAGCTTAGAATATGTAGTCATGGCATCTAAGAGACTTTTCTGAGTAACTTTCAGCAACAGAGCCAACTTCAGGGCAGCAGTCTCCAATGGGAGCAGGAAGTGGTTAGAGTCTGACGTGTGCCTCTCGGAACCTTGAGGACTGTTCAGAGCGTATGTAGCCAGTCTTCCAGGGAAGCCTGTCACCTGCATGCAGAGTTTCTCCAGATGAAATGGGAACTCCCCTTCCTCCTGTGTGGCTTATAGGAAGTCTTATTTTAGACACTGGAGAGGGAGGGTGGGCAGCTACTGGAGGTGCTTCCATCCTATCAAGACTTCAGTAGGGGCGTTCTCAAGCTGGGACATAGGCTTGAAACCATAGAACCCACACCCTCAGACTGATCTGGACTTGTGTCAGCCCCATTAATAGAAGATGTAGGAGTGAGGTTGAAAATCATTAGAAAGAAATAAAAGAAAATTCAGGGACTCTCTTTTTAAAAGAAAATGGGAGAAAACCAAAAAAAAAAAAAAAAAGCACAATATAAATGAAAGACTTTTGAAGAAAATTAAGCTGTATTTCAAAAAGTATTTACTCTCTGAATATATGCTTTGTGGGATTAATTTTGGTATCAAACAGTAATTAAGATGAGGAAGCCTATTTCTCACATTAGTAGGGAAGTATGTGCAAGACAGCTTGCATCATGTTAGCTAGAGCAGGTCCATCTCCCTGTCCCATCTTCTTTGTTAGTAAGAATATTTAGAATCATAACTTTTGATCCTTCACTTCCCATTCATTCACTTTTTTTGTGGCAGCCCTGAAATAAAAATGTTCTTATATGTCAGAGAATTCTTGTTGCCATCTATTACCTACTCTTCCTTTCCCCCTTAATAAAGAAATATAAACACACTGCATGCAGAAGGAGACATTGCCCAGCCTTTCAGACAAGAAGATGTATATAGATGTGTGACAGAACTTCAGGCAGGTTGGTCAGAAAGACCTGATTTAGCTGACAGGAGTACCCTTTGCCTCCCCTAGTACCACTTACCTGCTCCCTGGAAGACTGATGTAATGAATGGTGTTCAAGCAGCTATCTTGGAACATGCAGCAACCTTGAGGATGTGCTGAGGACAGCAGAGCAGAAACTAAATGAGCCCTGTCTCTGACAAATTCATAAAGCTTCCATGCCAACCCAGGGTTGCCTATTTCAGACTTCATTCATGAAATAAACCCTTGATTATTATTTTCACTTATTTCTCTGGGCAGTTGAACCTCTTCACGAATGATCTAAATTATAATGCAAGAAAATGTGAAAGGTCCAAATGCTTTTGGGATACCAGAGCCCAGTTGATAGTGTCAGAGCAAAGCCAGGGTGCATTCAGGGTCCCATACCACAATGAAGAGATGCCAAAATCTACAATCTGGGCAGGTCCAGGATCTGAGCCATTGTCCATAAAACAGACTGGAATTAAAAGTGTGCAGGAAAAGAACATAAAAAATGGGGCAATAGAAACATTTTTGTGACCTGGCCATTTAGGAGAAATTCTCAAAAATATTAGTCATAGCCCCATGCACCATGTATAGATGTGCATTTCTGCCCTTAGGGCACAATTTAATCTGTTTTTGAAAACCTCAATTATCTGGTAGTCCAGATTTATATCTTTCTCTGTACTAGCACATATCAAATACTGGAAGGAAGTCAACATCTGCAATGATGGTGTCCCCACTGCATTTTCATGCAGAATGGAGAGGCTGAATTAACATTCTCATTCTGGAGAAGAACCTTTAAATGGTCCAATGGCTAGACTAGAGCACAGTGGTAACTAGTAATTTTCCCTTTAGGGAGGGAAAACTCACTCTCATGCTACATGGTTTTTTTTTTCTGCTGGGGCATCTACTGAGCATCAATTTCAAACACAGTTAATGAGAATTTATTCATAGTTCCATTTATTGTCATGTTCTCCCTAAAAGCCATCTTTTCAAATAAAATGCCTGGAATATCAAAACAAAACAACAACAACTTGATTTTTTAATCTAATATCTGAAATAGCATTTTAAATTAAAACAAAAACAAAAACAAATAGTGAAATTTATCTTCCCCAAAACCACCATATTCATAGTGAATAAACAAACAAGAAAGGAAATGGAAAGCTATTTGAATAAAGCAAATTCATGTCTATAACTTGTAGACTGTAATAAACGAAAGCATGTATGTGTGTGTGTCTGTGTACACAAGTGTTTTTCATGGTAAAAGTGATGACAAAGTCATTAAGGAATGGTAAAAATGACCAGAAAATATAAATGGAAAATGAGCAAAACCTTTACAGTTGAGCCAAAGGCATGGGCAGTAAAAAAGGTGGCTCATTAACTGATCTGAGGCAGAGATGGAAAAAGTAAACATAGGAAGAATGTGAACAATCAAGGAGAATGGTGAGCTGAATGCAAAGTCTTGGGATGTAATGACCTTCTTTATTTTACTTTATTTAAATGGCCTCTTTCCAGGTAGAGCATCCTCCTATTTCCAGATTACCTTTCCTCTCCCGTGGCAGGGGACCAGCAACTGGAGAAAACTGCAGGCACTTCTCTACCCTTCCCAGGTGCCTGGCTGGAGGAGCTTGTGGGAACCTGAGATGTCACCTTCATCCTCAGAGGACGGATCATTGTATCCTCCCAGCCAGCTCAAATATTCCATGAAGATATACCTTGTGATTTATGGTTTGCTCCCTTATCATAACCCTTAGAGAGCTGATTCAAGATAAATAAGTAGCAAGGACGTGCTATTTAAAGAAATAAATAATTTTTGTTTCTTTATCTGGAGTTCTTCAACACCATTCTATAACCATTAAGCATTTAACTGCTGAAAAAAAGTGACAGAAGCAAAACTAAATGGGTTGAGAAAGGACACAGAGAAATATACTGACTACAGAGACCAAGCTCCATTTTGAATATTTTCTGAAGCTAACTGGATGTCTGGAGCCTGAAAGCTTGGCTACTAACTGTGCTGGAGGGAGAAGAGAATGAGAGATAGTGTGAAGTTAGAGTAAGAGCAGGTGAACTAGCAGGGAGAACACAGCTACTGCACAAGAGTGCACCAGCAAATTCAATTTTATCAAATTAGAAGTAAGGGAAAAGATTGGCCAGGCATTCGTTCAATAATTCGCTTTGGTACATTTGGAACACAGTTGGACTTTCAGACAATTGAGAGGGTGAGGAAGGAAAAAAAGAAATCAGAGAAATGTAATAATTTAAAAAATGAGATCCAAATTATTGGTAAGGCACAAAGGTGGAGAAGAATTCATAGAATTTGAATCTGAAAAAAATGGAACAGTTAATTGATTTGATTTTATAGTCTGCTTATGGTAATATAACTGTCTGAATTATAATCATAATATACATAAACTCTAAAAGTAGAATAGATGAATGTGATCCCTGATGTTTTATTTTTTGGGTCTATAGAAGTTGAGCTAAGGGAAAAGAAAGTCAATAGCAATCCATAGTTAAAGCTTCCTTGGTAGATAAAAATTATTGCTCTGGGCCATAAAAGCTAGGTTTTGGATAATAGAAGAGATTGGCTATGAAAATGCAGAAAACCATGTTTTTCCCTTGTGACAAATTCTTCTTTTTCTGAAATGATGAAAGAGAAGCAGGATTCAGAAACCAAAGCCATATAATTATAGTAAACTATTAACCATGTACTAGTCTTATAAATTATTTAAAACATTCACATTATGAAAACTCACTTTTGCTCCTAATACATATGATTTTTTTTCTTTTGTACTGAATATGAGAATAAAGAAGCTTAGAATTGCATTTATAGGATTTTCACCTTCATAAAATATATCATTTGTAGACTAAATGGTAAATTGAAGGAAAATTTGCCCAACATAAAACCACTTCTGTTAATGTTCCTATTCTATATTTCTTTATAAAATCATTGGCAGCATCCTCTGGTCCTTCAGTGTCAATATCTTTCTTCAAATTTTGGTTAAAGCATTAGCTTCTTTAACTCATTTGGAAGGATTTGTTGTATTTTAATGACCACCCCCTGCATCCTCAAGACCACATAAATAGTAAATGACAACCAGGCACCGAGGGCGAGGGGGTGTCATGTTTACAATGCTGCATATTAAAGCATCATTATCAATAGTAAACAGGGCAAGGAAAAAATGTGTTACATCACATGCCTTTGTTCTTCCTTATGAAGATGAGAATTTTATGAGCTCTATGTTGCCCTTTTATCCCAAAGCACATATGATTTAGAGGTCTGTGTGATATTAGCAAGATCAGCATTATTCTCTGCTGAAGGCAGAGAATTTCATAGCTGGATAAAAAGCCAGAAACTCAAGCATGATGTTAAGAGGCACCTGAAGAAAACTGGAGGGAACATCTCATTAAAAAGCCAGATAAAGCAATAATGTAGGACATGACTCAGCAACACACTATTTGACAAATTTCCTGACCAGATCCAATTCCAAAAGACTTGACAGCTCCACCCAAGTCACCGCCTCTAAGTCCCACTTCCAATGTGGCTTACTGGGAAGAGCCTCCGGGCCCAGTATACTTAACCTGGTGTTTGATGGCTCAGTGGCTGGCAGCCATTACAACCACTGGGAAAATGACCACAGAGGATGACCAACTTGAAAAGTGACTCCAGAGTGTGGTGTTTTCCTTCCCTCACCAAGAACCATGATGGAATCACAAATACATTCACATCGTTAGAGACATTGCTCTTTAATCTGAACTATAAGCAATAGAAGTTGGAATTATATTGGTGTTGTTTTGTAAAGGTTTATGGTGTGGAGCAAAGATTTCAAGATGGGATGATAAGTAATGGCAGCATTTGGAGAGTTTTACCTGTGAATACCTTGAGTTTCTTGGTTACTCAATCTTTGCTCCTGTTTATTGCCTTTCCCTCCTTAACTTGACTCTATTCCAACCTCACACTTCTTTGAAGGTAAGAGAGAAATTAGACAGTAGTAACTTACTCTAAAGTCTTGCAAAGGACACCTAAACATCCAAATGTCATCCTGTTTATACTGAATGCTGAGGATTAATACATGCACATGGAGTGTCACATGACCTTCAGAACCATAATCTTTGAGACAAAACTGACAGGAGGGAGCAAAGCTAAGCACCACCAAGTCCTGGCTGGCATCCTCTTCACAGGCACCAGCCTTTTATGATCAGAAACCCACATGGTCTCCAAGAAACCCCTCAATGGATAGTACTTATTGCTATACATGGAGTCATACCATGATGTGGTTCCCCAGTCCCATCTTTATTTTCTTCATAGTCTACAAATATGTATTTGGATTTAATTAATTCAAATTATAAGGGAGGAAAACCTCTCTTCTTCTCTTCTAGGTTCTTTGGCTGGCCTAATAACTAAATTGACATAAGAAAGATTAACAGGTGAAAGCCAATTTAATTTTGTATGTACATGCGCTCCTAAAAATATGAGGCTTGAAGAAGTGAGCAAAGCAGGCAAGTTTTATACTTTTTAAACAAGGAAACAATAAATTTGTGACGAATTGACAAGACAAAGGGGTTTTAAGCAGTAAATTAGTTAAGAAGTAACAAGGTTTGTTTCTACTACAGCCTTTTTGGCCCTGAATTCCCTATCTCTGGGGATAGGATGCCTTCTATTCTCTAGATGTAGGGAGGGTACCCTTCACCTGGGAGATTTATTTGCTGCCTTCAGGGAAACAAAGGAAGTCAGAGTGTCCTCCTTGTACCAGCTGTTTCTTAACTAACTTTAATTAAAAATAACCAATATTTCAAGTGGCCCTGAACCCTATAAAAATCATCTCAGTTGTCCAAAACACATACCAATATTTTCTTAAATTTTAAGATGTATGATTATTCATTTGTCTGCTTAAATTTTTGTATTTGCAAGATATCATGTAAGATACAAACACTGACTTTTGGTGACCTGGATGATCTTAGAGTATAGTAAGGCAAATATGACACGTGCATAAACAATTTTAATACAGTGTAGATATGATAAGTAACACAGAAAAGAGTTGTCTGCAAAATGCTATTATAAGAGAGAAGCAGCTAAAATTATGTCAGCTTGGGAGTTGATGGAGTATGCAGAACAAAGGCCCCCAAAAAGGCAAGTAACATTTGAGCTAGGCCTGTGGCTCTCAATCCTGGTTGGAGCTATTGAAAGATACCAACACCTAGACTTCAGCCTCAGATTCAATGGGTTTGCTATGCACAGAATCACTCATATACAATAGATATGAATTAGAACTGTTAGATATTTATTACTTTAAAATAAGATGAAAGTATTTCTTTTCAAAACAAAATATGGCATATTTTTGGCTATTCCACATCACAAAGAACAGTTCTATTCTTTGAACCACTAGCTGAAATTGACCATACTACTATACCTATAAGGGCAAAAAAAAAAATTTGAGACCATACTGAGTTTTTATAAAAACATTTTCAGGAATTAAATTGTTTATTTGGTAAGAAATACAGCTCTTTCCCTCCCCTCACTATTTTTTCAGAAAGAAAAATCCCAATTATAAAGTAAAGCAAATACATTGATTTAGGCAAACAAGCAACCATATATATTAAAATTTCAGCAAATTTAAGTGTAATTTTTAAAAATCCAGTGATTTTATTTAACCAAATCAAACAAATTTAATTTATATTGACTCCAAAATTGTTTGGAAAATTGAATATTTTGTTTAGTTACAAGAAGACACTATTAGAACATAATAATCTAAGAATTTTCAACACTAGATGTCAATGCTGTTGTAATCTAAGCTAACTCTTCCCTTAGTATAAAGCATTGGCATATATTTTTACAAATAAATAGTTATATAAGGATAGAAGCAGCATGTAAAGGCCTCTAAGTTCAAAATTCAAATGTAAACATGTAAAGGCCTCTGAATTCAAATTAGAAGTATTATATATTTAAAAAGGGTTTGGGATTATGTAAATAAAAGACACAGCTGAGACCATTTAAGCTGTTGCTGGGCAGATTCTTACCATTTTCTGTTATTCCCTCAGATATAGCTCTGTGGATAGTCAGTATCATATTGAGAGGCATTTTAATCTCCCTGTCCTGCTCATTCTTTGTTTGAGGACAACTAGGGGGTGGAAATTGTTTTTATATTTTCCGAAAAAGAAAGCTGTGTCCCTGAGGACCTTGACACATCAAACCCCATCATTTCCAGACCTAGGTCATATTTGAAGGGGTGTGTGGGCACAGTACAGCATCCACAAAAATAGGCTGAAGTCCCTCTAAATCCCAGTCACTGTAACTCTTGGTGACAGATTCACGCTGCTACTAATCAGTTTCACACCAGGGAGATGCACACAGTGAAAACATGCAGATTGGGAACAGCACAGAAGTCACTTGGAAAATGACTGAAACCAGAGCTTTCCAGCATCACCTCTCTGTGCCAAAAACACAAAAACATATGCTTCCCTCTTAATTTTTTGCTTTTTTTAAAGTAGAAGAATTAACTCCTGTTAGACTGTTGCCTACTCAGAGATCTAAATCACTGGCAATGGTATTAAGTTTTGACCTTTGTAAGGAGTGTTAGGAAAGAAACATCAGTCTATTTGCCTATTACCAAAGCAAATTAGAAATGTTTTCCATCCAGTTTTCTTTCCTTCTTTCTTTAAAATACAGTATTCAGAGTTAAAATCCCAGCTTTCTGAATTATTGTTATTATTGGCCTAAACTAATGTTGCTATTTTCAGCTCCTACTAAAGAGATGTTAGGAAAGAGGTCAGGTCTTACATCTCACAGCTAAGTGGAAAACCAGAACTGCAGAATCACTGGACTAATTTAGCAACAGTTTCATATAATATGAAGAATTGAATTTCTTTGCTAGCATCATTTACATAGACAGACACTAAGAGTCGTTCAAACTCATTAGTCAAAATTAAAACATAGTATTTGATATGAATTTAATATTTTAGATAGTATATAAAATGAGAAGTCTAGATTTTTGAGACTCCATACTTTTCAGTAGTATGGATGAAAGTAGTTGATCAGATTCACTTCTGTGCATAATGGCTGTCTGAAAATTCATTTTTCAAGGGAAGGGAAGGTGAAAACTGAAATTAATGTCAAATGTATCTCCACAACACAAGTGGAAAAGTTAAAATAGCCACCATCCAATATTTTTGCTCAGGTGCAATAGTAAAACAGGAAATGTCCATTGTCATTTATAATCAAAATTATCTGGCAAAGTTGTCTCACTGTAAAAAGTAACAAAATCATGGGCAAATCTCAATGATTGCATTTGATTTTCTTTGCTTGACTGTCCCCATCAAATAAATCTACAATGGTTTAATTATCCAACCTAGGAAAGTATAACAAAGCTACACAGAGTGCTGGCAGTGGTAAGATTAAGAAACAACTTCATATAGTTGTCAGGGAAATACCAGAGAGTTAATCATGTGAATTAATAAAAAAGAGATCAATTTCTCCTCACCCTCTATTAAATTTTATGCATGAGAATGCATACTGACCATTCACTCTAACTAACAGATAGGTTTTGCTATAAAATAGTAGGAGTGTGTGGGAATATAACTATCTTCCTTTTTTCCAACACTGTACCTTAGATTACAGTCAACAAAATTTGTGTTATGAAGACTACATTATCTATTTTGACAACCAAACCAATAAAATTAGAGATACATCCTTTTCCCTAACACTCCCAGAAATTGATCCTCCCCTATTAACAGAACACACAAGAGCATACTTCTCTACTTCTCTTTTTGGATCCCATGAAGTTTTCTCATTATACCAAATCACTGATATTTCTCACTCTATTTTAAGGGTTGCCAGTGCCTTATTTGCCCATCTGATCAGGGGAGTAACCTCCAAGTCCATCTCTCACTACTACTGTGCTGAGTTTTGGGGCTGAAGACAGGAAGATGTTGGAAATTCAGGAAATATTGCTTTTCTGGGACCTCATGAAAGTACTGCATAGATTTCATGGGAGCATATTGTATTGAATAGATATAGATCAGCAGCTTTCACCTTTTTTTCAACTCATAGCACACATAAACTAATTGCTAAAATTCTGTGGCACAACAAAAATTTTTTTTGCCAATCTGATTAAAAAAAATATAGTTATCATTTTGATTCATTCACGCAGAATGGTTATAATAATGTTAGCTATTATTATATTTTCATTTAACAATCTAAGGGTAAAGAGGTCAGTGCTCCTGACTAAATAGTCAGGTATTGCATGTTTTAAAAATTCTTGTGGCACACCATTTGAAAATCACTATTGTAGATTAAAAATTTTTTTTTCTATAATATTAGCAACCACTGGTCTTAATATTCCTTGAGATTGGACTTAATGGTTAGTTACTTTATTTTTGTTTTACATAAAAAAAAATGAATCCATGATACCAAAAATCTATGTTGGCATACAGATTACTCAAGCAATTACTTTAAATAAAAATTAATGTGTATCTTAAATTATCCATTTAAAAAGCAAAACACAATTGAGATAATTAATTCGGAAATACTATCACTGTTTCACCAAGTTGAAAATTGTTTTTTACCTAATAATTAACCTTTGTTAGTTCAGGTGGTTAAGTCCCTGGTATTTTCCTAACAAATGCATGAAGTTATTTCTTAATCAGACTTTGTGCACACTCGTCATTCCTTTCTATGTTGAATTATTAAAGCATTGCTGAATTTACTTTCATTTTAACAATTTTATCAATGCGTAAGATGTGCCTGCTATTTTATGCAAGAGTCTAGACAGGTACAAAGGAATACAATATTTTTTGAGCCTGCTACTGATTTGCAGTATATTTGCAGAAATATTAATGGTTAAATCAAAGGAATTTCTTTTACTCAGTGGATGTGTTTTTTAAGAGCAATGTCAGAAGATAAAATTTTAAAGTAGGGTCTTAGTTCTGGTTTATTTTCTTTTTATTTGAAAGAGTGATAGGTGGACCCGGCCAGTGTTGCTCAGTAGTTGAGAGTTGATCCATGAACCAGAAGGTCACAGTTGGATCCCAGGTCAGGGCACATGCTCAGGTTGGGGGTTCTATCCCCTGTAGGGGTTTGCAGGAGGCAGGTGATCAATGATTCTCTCTCATCATTGATGTTTCTATTCCTCTCTCCTTCCCCCTTCCTCTCTCTAAAATCAATTTTTAAAAAAAGGAAGGTAGGTGGACAGGGGAATTAAACTGGTAGACTGAGTGATTGAGAGTCATTCAACTGTACCCTTCACTTCCCCAAGCTAAAGTAGATCCCATAGGCACCACTTGGCTACAAATAAGACCCTTGGAAGATTTTCTTTGTATTTTATTATTTTACTAGAGTCCCAGTGCACAAAATTTGTACCGTGTCCCTCAGCCCAGCCTGCACCCTCTCCAATCTGGGACATCCCTCTCACAATCTGCGACTGCTGGCTCTAACTGCTCGCCTGCCTGCCTGCCTGATTGCCCCTATCCACTTCTGCTTGCCAGCCTGATCACCCCCTAACTGCTCCCCTGCTGGCCTGGTCACCCCTAACTGCCCTCCCCTGCCAGCCTGATTACCCCCAACTGCCCTCCCCTGCCAGCCTGATCGCCCACAACTGCCCATCCCTGCCAGCCATCTTGTGGAGGCCAATTTGTGGTGGCCATTTTGTGATGATGTGAAGGCAGCCATCTTGTGGTGGCCATCTTGTGACAACATACCGCGAGGGCATCGGGTGAGGTCATCGCACGAGTGCGTGACACCACCTAGGCTTTTATTATATAGGATTTAACTTTAATTTTTTTTTTTTTTTATTTTGGTGGTGAGGGGGGTCATCTTCAGCTCTTTGCTAGGCGTTGGAAATAAATTACCTGAACATTCATTTAAATAATTTTTGCTTCAAATTGTGTTACACAGTTTGGATAAGAAAACTTTTGTGACTCTAAAGTATTAAAACACACCATAAACTCTTGATTTGAGAATAGGACATTGGTCTTAAGTACTGTTAATGGAAGTGTTATCTAAATCTCATTCATGTAATGAAAATTTCTCCAGCAGTTAAGCCACTGAATCTTCTGTCACTTCGATGTAGAGGTTAGACAACAAAATGGATTGCCTTGTCCATCAAAATGTGCTAGAAGAAAATGTCCTCATCACATTTGGGAGAGGAATGACACTGAAATATGGGGTAAAGGTCATAAGGAATTTGAGGAATTCAGAAAAATGATAGTCACTTGTGAAGGGGAGAGAATAAGGAGAATTTGATTCTAAAGGTGCTGCTAGAATTTTAAAGGAAAAACGCCGTACAATGTTGAGTTAAACAAACTCATATGATTTGTTGAATAAGAGATGGTAACCATAAATTCTTAGGGGGATTCTTTTATTCAATATTCAGTTAGAAACACCTGGAGGTTATGTCTAAAATCAGAAACTAATCTGACTAATTTCGTGATGGATGCCTGTGGGCATTATTTAATGTCCTATTTTATTGTTGCTTTGGATTTCAACCACATTATCTAACTCTTGTTAGAACTTTGCTCTCATGACAGTAAAGGACTGGGGTAGAAGGGAGAAACAGATTTAAAGGATGTTCTTCTTTATAAACTTCTGTATCTGTTCCCAGGAAACTGAACTGGTCTATGTGTTTGTTCCTAATTTTTTTGTTTGTTCTAACAATTTAAACATACAGGGCCTTTAAAAACAAAACAAAACAAGCAATAGGCTAAAATCATACCTGAGTATCACTGACAGAATTTATTTAGGAATCATAGCTAATTAAAAAAAATCATGAGATCTAGTTTAACTATTTTTAATTACTGTTTTTAACTTATAAAATGTAGCTCTGGGATGATGAAGGGACTTACCCAATATAATACTTATTTAAAGTAGTAAAATGGAAGCCCTCACTCTTCATCATATGTCATTAGGGAAATGCAAATTTAAACAATAGTAAGATAAAATAATTAATTTTTAATGAGTGCTTACTATGTGACAAGGAGTTTACCCACATTACAGCATGTTTCTGGAGCCTAGAGAGAGAGGTTAAGAAACTGGTTCAGTATTGTCCAGTTAATAAATGGCCCAACTGGACTTAGTGTCCTGGTCTGGTGGACTCCCAGTTGAATCCCTTGACCACTTTTCTCTTGAGTTCCTGAATTTGCTCTTGGTTTCCTTTTCCTTCAGGTCCTCCTTCTCCTCTCCCTTGAGCTCTTTGAAATCACTAGGAGAGTAGGAAAGCACAAAGAGCGTGGGTGTGAGGAAAATAAGCACACTGCAAAAACATTTTGTGGGTAACAAACAGAGAATTATTCACATTGTTTGCACACAAACACAACTTCTTTCTCAGAGCAAACATAACTAACTAGATATTTCCCCTTTTATATTCTTCTCCTGTCTGGTTCAGGATTTTTTTTAATGTCCTGAAATATGGAAGAATCCCTTTAAAGCATTGTCAATCCAGTGCACTTCAGAAGAGAGTTCCTCAAAGACAAGTTGTTTAGCTTGAATTAGAGGGTGTCACTGTGGCCAGATGGAAAGCTCAATTTACATTTAATTTTGTTTTCACTGACTTATCAACTATTTCATTGACAACGAGAGGTGTGATTTCACGGAGTGAGAAAATGCTGTTTTCTACACATAGTACATTTAAAAATCAAACCACAGCATGTTCAAAGTTAGTGTTCCACAAAGCTTTTTAATCATGGTTGTCTACTTCTGATCTCCTGTCCCGCATTCCCCCAGTTCAACCAGTTCACAGAAGATTAATTCTGCTTGTAATTCATAACGTGACAATCTACATGAAGGAAAAATAAGAAAAAAATCTTTCTTCTGGGTTTCCCCGGGACTGTAAATAGAGATAGTTCTATAAAGTGTGCTTAAAGCAATTCAATAGCTTTTCAAATTCTGCATTACTTTTTTTTTCCTCCCATATTTCTCTACATTGAGTAGGTTGGGGCAAATCAAAATTGATATCAAGAAAAAAATAACTATAAAAAAAGCAAATATTCTTTAGGGAAAGGTGGACAATTTGTTACACATCTGAGCGAGGTACCTATGTAAGTGTGTCTAATTGAGGATGCAAATAAGTAAGAAGGGTCCTAAAAGTTTTAATCTTTACACAGCTTTGAAGATTCTAAGATTTGGAGAAGGAAACTAAAATTTATTCAAAATGTGCCATGTGTGAGCAGGCATATAGTTATGTATATTTCACAAATTAGGAAATTTGTACTTTTAAAGCATAAATAGCTTGCTTGCATTTTCACAGCCATTAAATGACAGATTAAGGAGATAAACTTCAGTCTCTTTGGTTTCTAAATTCACACTATTGCCATTAGAATATATTGCCCCCGGTGTAGAAGTATTTCCCTCACCCAGTAAAAACGTGTAGATCATCTAAAAGTTTACAGCAGAAAAGATCAGTATGTATTTAGAGTCTGATTGGAATTTACTCAGAGATCTCACTTCCTAAATATTTTCCATATTCCAGTTCAGTTACGTACATAATAATGCGATCTTTATTTTATTCATGTGAGGTAGCATGTTAATAGTAAATGTCTATGTTTTGCAAAATTGATTTCTAGTAATATGGTGGCAGCATTAAAAACATAGGTTCTAGATTTTTCTAAATCCCCCAATTAAAAAAAAAAAAAAAAGAGTGACTAGGTAGCAATGTAACCCATCCATCGCCAACATTTACATGAAAACTAGCTGAAAAGATACCCATGAGCTACAGAAGACAAGTGATTAGAAGTGAACCTAATATTCAGCAACATCTGAATTAGGGAAAGCAGAGAGAAGTAGCTGGGCACCAGATGGACCAGAGCATAGCAGAATCTCTGATTTGTCAATGAATATTGTTGGAGATTAAAAAATTGAAAAATCCTTTCAGAATCTAGAAAAAAAAAAAGAGCAGTAACTTATTTATAAAGGACAAATAATAATATCATCCTCATATTTTTTACTGCAATATGTTATTCTAGAAGAAAATGGAGTAAAATAATTAAGATACTCAAGAAAGAAAAATGTAAACCACTAGTTTTTTACCCATAAATACTGACCTTCCATTGTAAAGGAGACATACAACATGCAGTGATTCAGGATGGATCTTTCCCTGAGAGCACTTTCTAAGGAATGCACTAAAGAGCAAGCTTCAGACAAACAAAATTACAAGAGAAACATCAATGTACAGACCAGTGGTCTCTATAGTTATTTATAGAATTCAGACAAAGTGAGAGTTAAATGTGAGGGGTTGTATATTATAGTGGTGTTGTTATCTGATAGTATAGATAAAATATAACCATTAAAATATGATAGGGGAGGAGAAATGGGATTGCATATGAAGAAAATGTGCAGGTGTTTTGAGTAGTTTATAACTGGTGATGGTGTAATAGTATTATTTTGAAATTTGTGTACATGTATTATGAGAAAAAGTAAATAAATATTTATGGCACATTTTCATTCTTTACCACTTATGCTCTAAAAAATTAAGATTCTCACTATTGAAGAAATTCAAATGTAATATAGAAAAAGGTAAGTAAAAATCCTTTAAATTTGAATTTGCAATATCATTATCAAATCACAAGATATTTTAAATATCTCCTATCTCTGTGCATTAAAAACACAGAAACAATTACCAACCCAGTAGTAATTAGCAACTCTAGGCCTAGATTCTGATCTTAAAATACCACTTTCAATAAAAAGAAATAAGGCTTCTCGTAGAAATGGCTGATTCCAGGTAGTTAGGTAGAAATATGCAAGGAAAGTCTGAAACATTTTGTCATATCAGGTAGCTAGCAAGTTATCAAAAACTTCCAGTGTCATGCGAAAAGGACTAAGGTCAAGGATTGAGATATTTGAGCTTTAAGAGGAATGAGACTTACAGTGGATCTAAACACCCCACATATATTTTAAAACTGAGTAAATAAAAGAAAGAATCAGCATTTATTCTTCCTTTTCTATGTGAACTATATTACTGAGTAACCAAATACTAGGTGAGTAGGCTTCTTCTTTTAAAGTTATTTCAGTGAGTAAATGAGAAAGAAATGAGAACAACATCACCATGCACATGCAAGCATCTAAACACAGATGGCTGGAAACAATATATATATGCCTAGGTTATTTATCAGGTAAATTTTAAAGAAAATAAAAGGGATTATGTATATTAAATGAAAAGTCAAAGACATATTCAGCTTTGAAAGATGTGGTCAATTGAACTATACTATAGGATATACATTTGGCTAATAGAACCATAAATAAGTGATTATTGCCAAAGTCAAGCTACCACTTACATTTGGAGCAGGTAGCAAACCTATTTATTGACCTGGACAATAGTTACAAAATTGTTTGCCTTATAAAAATTGTTTTCACTGATTTATCAACTATTTCATTGACATACAGCTATGTGATTTCCTGTAATTGTGTTTTATTTTTATAACAAAAAAGATTTCTAAGAGGAACAACGCGTTTGAGTTAAATAAATCTGAGTTCTAATTCTGGCTCACCACTTACGATCGGTGAGACTGGCAAGCTCATTTTTGAGCCTTAATAACATGTTTCCTCCTTAATAACATGTGAATAACACTAAGCACCCTCTGGAGTAGTCCTCAGGAGGAGAGGCAGTGACCTCTACCAAGAGTCTGGCCCAGGGTGGCGCCTTTTGAGGTTACTTCCTTCCCCTTCTCTCCCCTTATAATTCTTGTTTTGCCTTGACATTGTATTTTTTTCCCTACCACATATTACTGATACTTTTATTTAATGGAATAACAGTTTCAGAGAGTGGAATAAATTGCATGCTTCTGAAGGCCTATTCTGAATAATCAGAATGTGTCCCTTCAGCCTGCAGCTGGATCCCAACAGCAATGACTGGTGTGCCTGCCTAAGGGGCTGATTTCTCCCCCACATCAAATCCCAGAGCACTTTATTACAGAACAGTGTCTCTTAATTCTGGTTAGAAACAATAATGATGATTAATATTTTGTGGAGCAATAGGTAATAATTAAGTTTTTAATGATGGCATGTCATTTGTCATAAAAAGAATGTTCCCTTCATGGAGTAGGTACTCAGTATATTTTTTTTAAAGTGATGGATTGGGTAGAGTTGACGTTAATAGGCTCTTAGGAATGACGGAAACAATCCGATGTAGAAAGTGATGTCACTATGATTGGAGGAAGTATTCTGGAATAGTTAGTTTCGAGTGGAAAGTCAGTGGAGATGGGATGGCACTGTGGTGGGAGCCCCAGTTTCCATTTGGGAGACCTGAGTCCTAGCCCTGGTTTTATTTCCAATCATAGTTGTTGTGTGCTGAGTGTTTGCCATGTACTGGGTTAAGTGCTCTCCTTTTACAAACTTTTTTAATCTTTGTAGTGACTCTGTGAGATGGCTATGTCCCCATCTCACAGGGGGAGAAACTGACTCACAGAAAAAACTAAAGGCCACACATCTGGTACTAAATTTGGGAGCTGGGAATCAGTAGCCAATTTGGCCTGATCCTAAAACTCCTACCCTTAGCTAGGTGGGCTCTATCATCCCTGTCAGTGCTAACGCTCAATGATTTGTGAAATCTCTCCCCCAAATGAAATTTTCATGATCTATTAACCCGGCAGTCCCCTTCAGTGACACATGTCTCTTTTGTTAAGTTTATGTCCCTCACTGGTATCAGTATCAGAAAACCTCACTCAATTTAGGAACACAGAACCTGGGACAAGGGCTCATCCACAGGGACAGCGTGCCACCACCGGTGGCAAATGAGAATTTGAGGATCACATTTGCTTTTTAGCTAGAGCCCTCTCTGAAGCCCTTTTCTATTTCTGAGAGTCAGGCTTCTACTATTGAGCTTGACTGTCATTCTTTATACTGTTTACTTAAAGGAAATGAAACACAAACTATGTCAAGGGAAGACAGAGCAACACTTGCATTTTAAATTAGTCACAGACTTATCAGCTCCTGCAACTTCTTGTAATGGAAAAACGACCCAGGGGACACTGTCGTGTAATATTAGCATAACAGGTTTTGAGCGAGTGACATGTTTACATTGCATGCAGAGCTGTTTGATTTCCTTCCTTATTTTCTGCATGGCAGTTTTGAACTTACCTAGAATTCTCCTATCGAGTTTACCAGAAGGTCTCCTGTTTCTGCTTCCTTCTCTCTAATGAAATCGTTATTTTCTGGGGTCAGGTCCTTATCACCACTTCCCTGAGCTTTTAAAGTCTCCTAGCTGATAGCCCTCCTTCCAACCTATTTTCTCCCTGATCCATCCAACTAACTCATTACTGCCAAATTCATCTTCTGGAGGAACAGCTCTAATTAAGTCACCTACTCAATGTAAAATCATGTAAAGTCTCTTCTGCTTATAGAAAAAAAAAAATCACAGTTGTTAGTAAAGCCTTTAGATACACCTTATTTGACTTCAAACTCTTTTTCATCCTTGTTTTCTACTGATCATCTTAACACATTATAGGCCAAGTTCTATTAGAACTCAAGACAGTTTCCGTTACCCTCCCTCTTACATTGTTATTACTCCACACCTCGAAAGCCAAAAGTGTATGCTTCTTTCAAGGCCTTGTTCAATGGGTCCAAAATAGCTGTGTATAAGAAACCTTTGGATATTTTATATATATACTAGAGACTTGATGCATGAAAATTTGTGCAAGATTAGGCCTTCCTTCCCCCGGCCGGCACCAGCTTCCCTCCATTACCCGGGACCTGGGCTTCTCTTCTCCTGCCACCAGCAGGCATCCGGGACCCAGGCTGGCTTTCCCCCAGGCCCTGACTTTGTCAGGAAGGAGGTCCGGAATGATGTCTGATCTAATTAGCATATTACCCTTTTATTATTATAGACTAGAGGCCCGGTGCATGAAATTCATGCACAGGGGGTGTGTGTCCCTCAGCCCAGCCTGCACCCTTTCCAATCTGGGATGCCTCGAGGGATGTCCAACTGCCCATTTAGGTAGGATTGGGCCTAAACGGGCAGTCGGACATCCCTCTCACAATCCAGGACTGCTGGCTCACAACTGCTCACCTGCCTGCCTTCCGGATTGCCCCTAACCGCTTCTGCCTGCCAGCCTGATCACCCTCTAATCACTCCCCTGCCAGCCTGATTGATGCCTAACTGCTCCCCTCCCAGCCTGTTTGCCCCTAACTGCTCTTCCCTGCGGGCCTGGTAACCCCTAACTACCCTCCTCTGCTAGCCTGGTCACCCCTAACTGCCCTCCCCTGCAGGCTTGATCACCCCCAACTGCCCTCCCTTGAAGGCCTGGTTCCTCCCAACTGCCCTCCCCTGCTGGCCATCTTGTGGCGGCCATCATGTGTCCACATGGGGGCAGCCATCTTTGACCACATAGGGACAGCCACCTTGTGTGTTGGAGTGATGGTCAATTTGCATATTACTCTTTTATTAGATAGGATAGAGGCCTGGTGCATGGGTGGGGGCCAGCTGGTTTGCCATGAAGGGTGTCCCGGATCAGGTTGGGGGTTCCATTGGGGCATGGGGTGGCCTGGGCAAGGGGCCTGTGGTGGTTTGCAGGCCGGCCATGGCCCCCGGTGACCCAAGTAGAGGCCCTGGTATCTGGGATTTATTTATCTTCTATAATTGAAACTTTGTAGCCTTGAGCAGAGCCAAGCCTCCTGCTTGCTCTATGGCCACAGCCATTTTTGTTGGGATTTATTTATCTTCTATAATTGAAACTTTGTAGCCTTGAGTGGAGGCCTAGGCCGGCCACGGTGTGCAGAACGCTTAGCTTCCTCCATCGCCAGGGGCAACTCAAGCCTCCTGCTCTCTCCAGCTCCGTAGCTGCTGCCATTTTTGTTAGAATTTATTTATCTTCTATAATTGAAACTTTGTAGCCTTGAGTGGAGGCTTAGGCCAGCCACGGTGTGTAGAAAGCTTGGCTTCCTCCATTACTAGGGAAACCCAAGCCTCCTGCTTGCTCCGTGGCTGCAGCCATCTTGGTTAGGTTAATTTGCATACTCGCTCCTGATTGGCTGGTGGGTGTGGCTTGTGGGTATAGCAGAGTGATGGTTAATTTGCATATTACTCTTTTATTAGATAGGACTAGAGGCCTGGTGCGTGAAATATGTGCATGGGGTGGGGGAGGTCCCCTCAGCCCAGTCTGCACCCTCTCCAGTCTGAGACCCCTTGGGGAATGTCCAACTGCCGGTTTAGGCCCAATCCCGGGGATCGGGCCTAAACCGGCAGTCAGACATTGCTCTCACAATCCTGGACCACTGACTCCTAATCGCTCACCTGCCTGCCTGCCTGATCGCCCCTAACTGCCACCCACCACTGATCTGATAGCCCCTCACTGCCTCTGTTTGCCAGCCTGATTGCCCCTAACTCCCACCCCCCGACCGGCCTGGTCGCTCCCAACTGCACCCCCCCCACCAGCCCAGTCGCCCCTAACTGTCCTCCCCACCAGCCTGGTCGCCTCTTACATCCTTCCCCCCCGCCCTCCCCCCCCGTCAGCCTGGTCACCCCCAACTTCCCCTCCTGCTGGCCTCGTCACCCCTAACTGCCCCCTGCCCCTGCTGACCTGGTTGCCCCATGTAGCTTGCTGTTAAGTCATTTGGTCATCCCTCACTACCCCCCCCCCCCGTCAGCATGGTTGCAGGCAGCCATCTTGTGAAGGCATGAGGGTCAATTTGCATATTATCTCTTTATTATATAGGATATAGGTATGCCTTGACCGACTGGATATATGATAAAATCCTCATCCCGTAATTTTGATGCATGCAGATGATGGTAATTTGGTTCTGACCTTCAATCTAGAAGACATGGGAGTGATCATGGACATTGAAAGCAGGCTCAACATAAATTAGGCAATGAACCTGAAGAGGGATGACAGCCATGTTGTTCTTAACTGTAGCCAAGAGAGTCCATGTATAGCAGACAAATTCAATGGAAACCAAGACTTTTTTGTCTTGGTTTCAGAAGAAAAATACTAGAAAAAAAGTAACATTTATTTTTAGAGTGTAAAAATAAAAATAAAATAGAGAACATGGCTCTTTAAAGCCAGCTGGCAAAAGAGCTACAAAAAAATGGTAACATTTAATCTTTTTTTAGGTTCAGGAACCTGTATAAATGATTCTCTTGAATTTACTTTAAAAAAAAATAACTCCCCATTTTCTCAAATCTTGCAGTTCATTTTTTATAGTTTTCCCTAAACTTTGTTGAAAATACATGAGAACTTTGTGAAAGAAATATGTTCACCTCCAAAGGTTTAGGTAGCTCTAGTAGTACACAAGTAAGTTGTCTGAAACAATGCAGAAGGGGAACTAATATGTCCTTGGAACCCTTTGAGCATTTTTTAGGAGTGGAAGGTAAAATAATATTTCAGTGAAGCCCCAAGCACCATGCATCTTGAGCCTGACACAGCTTTAATAATATGTTGCAAAAACATGGTGTCGGCTTAGGAGAAGCAATGGGGGGCATTTTATTAAGTGAAGAAAGGAGATTTATAGATAAGTCACTAAAGAAGAGTTATAGTGAATCATGCATTTGCTAACAAAAGGTGTCGAGAACAATATTATTTTCTCTGCTTTGTCAACATCTAATGCCCATTTATCTCTGTTACAGGATTCATACATAGTCACAATCACTCTATAAATTCATCACCATGGATTGTAAAGCTTAAGACAAGGTCAGAAAGCTCACGAAAAGTGTCAGTAATCTATCCCACAGAGGGCTGAGAAATGTTAATGGTAGTAACCTGGTGCACAGGGGACCCAGTTTCCATTACAAAAGTGACTGACCATCAGTCATCATCTCAATAGGTCATCCTGAAAAATGCCATGAACTTTGGGCTGGCTAGAAAAAAACACTGCCCTGATCAAAGCTGCCAGGCCAGCATACAGCTGCTTCTGAAATCTTGTGCTAGAGCTTTGGCTAGAGTGAGTTCTCATAAGAATATGAAGACAGAGTTCCAAGGGGACAGAGACACCTGAGAGGCTATGTCAGCCGGCTGCCTGCTGTGTGCCCCACGACAGCACTTAAGGATAAACAGTGCTTGTCTCTGTTTCCCATATTTGGTATTATAACCTTGAGGCGTAACTCCATGCTCTGTGACTTATATATGTTGTCAAAAGTGTCGTATAACAGTCTTCCTTTTTAGGTCATTCTGAAAGCTAAACAAAAAACATTTAGCACAAGGAGTGAGATTCGGGGTTCACTTTTAGATTTAATTTCTAAACAAAATAATTTCAAAATTTATTATTTATTTATATATGTAATCTCCATATTCAAATTCAAAGAAAACAGTACTTTTACATTAATTTTCAGAAAAGTTTTGTATAACCCTGCTCAGATCTCAGGCCCATTTATGTATTTTCTTCAAATTAAAATTTCCGTAGAATAGCGAATTCAGGCTTTCAAGTATCATATGACAAAGAAACAACAGAGTCCTTGAAACAGATTTTATCTGTTTTAGGATGAATTGAAGAATCAGGCAGTGGTCTGATCAATGTGACGATGTTCGCTCACCAGCAGTTCTCTAAGCATAAGGAGAGTGATCTGGTCAGAGGAAATAGGAAAGGTATTTCCTCTTTTCCACAGCAAAAAATTTTGGAATGTTATGGCTTATTTTCCCCTTCTATTATATATGTAATGGTCCAGCTTTGAAAATGAGCCTTACTGAGGATATTGACTTCTTTACTTATTTAGAATATTTGCTGTATATCTATTCTATCTCAAGCACTATGCTTAGCAGGATATGATAGTAAAGCTATAGAAAAAGGCAGGGACCATATCATTAAGAGCTTTTGTATGACTATGTTTCTATCCCTCCATCCCTCTCCCTTCCCCTCTCTCTCTCTAAAAACAATAAAATAAAATCAATAAAAATATTTTAAAACTTTATTTAAAGGGAGGGAAATAATGTAAGACAGAAACTCATATCTACATAAAGAAATGAAGAACATCAGGGAAGAAATTAGTGAAGGAAAAATAAAAACATTTCATTTTCTTTTTTCTTTTTAAATATATTGTATTGATTTTTTACAGAGAGGAAGAGAGAGGGACAGAGAGTCAGAAACATCGATGAGAGAGAAACATCGATCAGTTGCCTCCTGCACACCTCCTACTGGGGATGTGCCCACAACCAAGGTACATGCCTTGACCGGAATTGAACCTGGGACTTTTCAGTCCGCAGGCCAACGCTCTATCCACTGAGCCAAACCAGTTAGGGCACAGTTCATTTTCTTATTCTTAAATGAACTAAGAGATAACAATTTTTTCAAAATAATAATAGCAATAATGCATGCAAATCTATAAATATACACTAATAAAAGAAAAAGATGCGAATTGACCATACCTTTGCAACGCCCACCAGCCAATCAGGAGTGAGTATGCAAATTAATCAGGCAAAGATGATGGGTTGATTTGCATACACAGGCGCCCAGCAGCCTGGGTCCCGGGAACATCCTCGGGACCGAGATCACTCCGAGCCTGTAGGCCCTGAGCTGCCGGGGTCCCAGAACCCCCCTGGCCACTCCTGGCCTATGGGCCTTGGCGCCGAAGGGCCAGGGGTGGGGCGGCAGAGGCTTGAGCAGGGCCGAAGCAGAGTCCGGGGGTGGAGGGACCCTGCCCAAGCCACAGTGGAGGCTTGGGCAGGGCCTGAGCGGAGCCGGGGGGGCCCTGCCCAAGCTGCAGCAGAGGCTTGATCAGAGCCGGGGGCCCTGTCCAAGCCACAGTGGAGGCTGGAGCAGGCCCAGAGACAGGGGGGGGTGCCAGCCTCGGCTTGTGAGCAGTCCTGCCTCTGCATGTGAGCTGCAGAGGAAACATCTTTTCTGACTGCTTATTGGCTAAGCTCCCTGTATGCCGCCACTTGCAATGTTCTTGGTAACTTGGGTAATAAGAATCCAAAAAGTGATCTAGGGTTTTTCCACCACACTCCTGGAGGAAAAAATGAAGGTCCACTGCTGGAGGGCTAAGAAATGTCATATCCTGCCTTAGCGGGTTTGGCTCAGTGGATAATGCCTCAGCCTGCCGACTGCAGGGTCTGGGTTCAATTCTGATCAAGGGCATGTACCTAGGTCAGGGCTCATGCAGGAGGCAACCAATCAAAGTGTCCCTCTCATATCAATGTTTCTCTCTGTCTTTCCCTCTCTCTCCTACACTCTCTAAAAATCAGTGGAAACATATCCTCAGGTGAGGATTAAAAAAAAAAAAGAAAGAAAGAAATGTCATATCCTATGAAAGACATATCTTGAAAATGCCTAAAGAAAGTTGTCATTTTTTCATGGTGAAGGGACTGGAGTCTGTGTTGATGAAAACACCTTGGCGGCTGCGGTGGCTGGCAGTGGCTGCAGCAGCGGTGTGATGGGGCTGGTACCTTCTCCTGATCAGCCTGGTCGCCTCCTGCAGAGGAGCGGGCCTAAGCCATCAGTAGGACATCCCCTGAGGGCTCCCAGTCTGTGAGAGGGGGCAGGCTGGGCTGAGGGATCCCCCCCATCCCAGTACACGAATTTTGTGCACCAGGCCCCTAGTATATGGATGCAGTGAAAGCAGTGCTTAGAGGGAAATTTAATAGCATTAAATTAACATATTAGACAAGAAAAATAATCTAAAATCAATAATTAAACCTGCATTATGTTTGCCATGAAAAATTAAAGTCAAAGCAAACAGTTTACATTTGGCAGATAACGATGGAGCTCCTTGGTCCCTCAAAGAAGGAGATAAATTACAAGGTTAAGTTGGGCTTTAAACAGACCAGGATATCAGTATATGGATGATAGGTTCCAATGTGAAATTCAAAGAAAAGATTGTACATAAACTATCCAAAACTGTTCTTAAGTGATTAGTACACTAAGCAACAGAATCAGAAACCCACCAGAATTTAACTGTGAACATCTGGAATAAACTAGTATGTGAAATGATGAAAAGAATTGGAAGTTTTTCCTGAGATTCTTATGCAAGTTAGCTTTATTTGCATAATAATTACTTTAATAAATGTCCATTTGGTGCTATCCCATGACAAGCATTGTGTGACGCTGCATATAAACAGTCAACAAGACAGACATGGCCACGGACTATATGCAGATGTCCAATGTCCAGCTGTGCCAAGGACACTATTTTTATAAGTGCCCTAGAGTCCAAAGAGAGGCTCTTGGAGTCTCCAAATAAATCTCTTAATGACTGTGATCCAAATAAAGGAACATGATCAATCCTGTAAACCAGTCCATGGGGAACACCCTAGTCATCCTCTTAGGCCTCCTAAAATTGCTGATATTATTTCTTCTTCCTACACAACTCTGTCCCTTGTTTTCTGTTTGGCAAAACTGACTAATCCTTCATAGCTCAAATCAAATGTCACTTTTTCTCTGAAGTTCTCTCTGAAATTCCCTAACCAGAATTAATCACATCATAATATGCCTTCTTATAGCATTCCATACCTGCCTTGATTAAAGCACTTAGCAGGTTGAGGTTATTAGTTGTTAGTTTGTGTTCTGTGAGTTCATGAAAATTAACAACAGTGTCTTATTCGTTTCCATATCAGCATCTCCCAGAACTCTTGTAGCTTACAAAAGATTCTCAGTAATGCTGAGTCAAGCTATGAGAATGTACCCTGAGCCAAGGGAAATGAAGGGTTTCCCAAGGGTGCTGTTTGAAAGAGCTGATTGGCACTGTGTTCTCATTAGAGCAATGAGCAGAGGCCTGATGGTGGCACATTTTAACAGGCATTCAAGCACTAAAGCAAGATTATTTTGCTTCTGGAGTGACCATAGAGGTAAGAAGCATCATAGGAAACCTCAAAGTATGATGGATGTGATTATGAAGACAGGGAAGAGCTATTCAACACTGACTCTCTGGGCTGAGTGGGAGAGAAGCCCTTACTTAGCCTTTGAAAGTGAGAAATGTCTAGAATACTCAAAGAGGTAGGAGGGACTGTTCTTTTTTTGTTTGTTTGTTTGTTTGTTTGTTTGTTTATTTGTTTTTAGCAGAGGAGCTTTGGTCCCAAATCCACTTCACTGTATTGGAGAGAGTGGCATAGAGAAACAAACACCACATTGTAGTAATACTAGGTGTACGAGTTAATAATGGCAGATTTTGTAATCAAAGAAAGCACGATAATTTCAAGAGAAACATCAAAAGTGCTTTATTCAAATTAACATACATCGCTAGCAACACATTTTCCCCATCTTTAAGGTAATTTGTGGATACTGTCCCAATAGAACTTTTCTTGTTTTGAGGCAAACCATTCAGAGACTCAATTTTCCACTTCTTCATACGTTTTGAAGTGCTGCTCAGAAAGTGCGTGTGCCATCGATCAGAACAAGTGGTAATCTGAAGGAGGAAGGTCTGGTGAATATGGCGGGTGGGTTAACATTTCCCAGGCAAGATCTTTTAACATGTCTTTAACTGGTTTGGAAGTGTGTGATGGTGCGCCATCATGAAGCAAAATTACTTTGCCATGTCTTCTGGCACATTCTGGTCATTGCACGATCAAAGCGTGATTAAAATTGATTATTTGTTGTCAGTTGTGATCAGTATTAACAGTTTCACCTGGTTTTAGAAGCTCATAATACACCACACCTTCCTGATCCCACCAAACACAGAGCATGTCTTCTTTCTGAAGCGATTTGGCCTTGCAGTCAATGTTGATGGTTGACCTGGATCAACCCATGATTTTGTGCATTTGGGATTCTCAAAATAAATCCACTTTTCATCGCCAGTCACAATTTGATGCAAAAAAGACTTTCTTTCATGCCGTTGAAGCAACATTTTACTGATGACTTTTTGGTTTTCCATTTGTCTTTTGTTCAGTTGATGTGGCACCCATTTTCCTTCCTTTAAAATCTTTCCCATTGCTTGTAAATGATCAGATATTATTTGCTGAGCACCGTTTAATCTTTCTGCAAGTTGTTTTCTAATTTGACAAGCATCTTCATCCAATAATGCTTGTAATTATTGGTCTTCAAACTTTTACGGTTGACCTGGATGTAGTCTTTCACATTGAAAACATCACTTTTAAAGCATTTAAAACAGCATTCACAAGTATCTTGAGATGGAGCATGTTCACCATAAGCTTCCCAAAGTATATGATAACGATTTCTTCAAAATAAAGTAATGAATTAAAACTTCCCACAAATGCTATTTTTTTGGCATTAAATTCGACATTTTTACGAGTAAAAATAGCTATGATGTTAACACCTTCAGCAAATTTGACATATGAAGTTTTGAAGCTTGCTGTCAATACAACAAAATAGCATACATATCACATCGCATATATATCAACATATATGTAACTCCATCTATTGAAAAAAATCCGCTTTATTAACTGGTACACCTACTGTATATCCTATGTAATAAAGAGCTAATATGGTAATTAGACCGGTCGACAGAATGACCTTCCGGAAAGACCTTCCAGAATAACCTTCTGGAACGACCAATGGGTGGGGGTGCTCAAGGCAGCCGGGGCCACAAGGGGCTACTCTTGCACGAATTTTGTGCATCAGGCCTCTATATATATATATATATATATATATATATATATATATATATATATGAAACCTGCTTTAAATTCTCCTTTCCTAAATTATTTTATAAGTAGTTTGGGGCAGATAATTTACCTCTCAAAGACTCATTTTTCTCACTTATAAATGCTAATGATTTTTTACATATTTTTTGTGAGGATTAAGTTAATTAACACACATGAATATTCTTAGTGCACACACGTAGTAGTAATACAATAAATGTCAGTTGGATCTGAGTAAGTTGGCAAGGATGAGAATTTTTTAAGACCATTGTCTGAAGAGCTTGTTGAATAGAAGAACCAGAAACCTAGATAAGAATTCAAAATGCCTCCAGAGTTTGGGCAACAAGCTCCTCCCACTCATACACTGAGTGTGCCCAGGCCTTGCAAAGTTAGGCAGCACCACCACAGAACGCAAGACTGCTTTAACCCCCAATTAACTAATCCTAACCAATATTTTATTTTAAATAATATTAAAGAAACATTACTGAGAGCTTTGCATTCCTTACAATGAACTATGCTCACTATTTCATGACAGCGAGACTACCCTGCCATTTTTGCTTTCTTTCTCTCATGCTGTTGGAAATCTTCCTAAAACACAGTGATCCCCTTTCCTGCCTTAGCTGATGTTGTCCAGCAAATATAACTGAATCTTTCTATGATGAGTGAGCATCATACACTGCCTTGTGGGCATCATTTGGAGTCTCCAGAACCGTGGTACAGTGTTATAGGTGTAAATATAAAGGGTAAAGAAGATTGGTCTGTGTCTGTTTGACCTCAGAATATACCTTGAAAGTTAATCTTTTGAAAAAAAAATATCCTTCCTTACAGCTTATTTTCTTGTGAATTTCTTTTTTACTAAAATTAAGCACAGAAGAAACACAATCTTAGTTAATTGAAGCTTTCTTGAATTCCCATTGATGGGCAGCATAAGGTACCTTATTTTGGATTAACAGATTTGGGATGAGAATGTGGGAAATGGTCTTGCAAATGTACCCCCGAGTTCTTTATCAGAGGGAGACATTTCATATAAACATTTTCTATTCACTGTTAAAAGCTTGGAAACACTTAAGGGAGTTGCTGGAGAATTGTGATGAGCATCTTTCTCAAATGAATTGACAAATGCCTGCGTATTTCATAGGGGAGGCTTCTTTTTCTTGTTCTTCTGAAAAATCTTTGATTCAGACTATGAAATTGCAAAGCCATGCTTCATTTATCTCAGCCTATTGTCTACTAAGTGTGACTTGATAATTGGAAAGCCCTTGATCTTTGATGGTTACTCTAATGCCTTTATGTGCTTTCCACTCTCCCCCACCCCCCACCCCCACTCAAGCCACACAGCCTCCCGAAAGCACTAAACATGAGCATAAGGGCTATTTTAATAGAAATGCTTTGCTACAGCGGTTTTGTAATGTGAACACATTTTTACTTTAAAAACCAGGCCGTTCCAAATGATTGCATTTGCCTCAAAATGAATCCAACATGTGCAATGTCTCTATAGTAGGGAATGGCCCGATTTAGGTGCTGCAATTAGTAAATGAAAGTCTAGAGTCTCTGCCATGATGGTAAATAACCACTTGATTGATTGACTAACTGATTTTTTGCACAGAAAAATCTAAGTGAACAGGTTTAGAAACTGCATTAACTTTAAGCACCATTCCCCTCCTTGTGAATCATTTAGTTTGATGATTCGGTTGATTGGATTATGTACTTGATTAAATAACATTCTATAGGTCTAAAGTTTTAATACAGAAGTGCCTAACTTGCTTGCTTGCAACTTACCTAAACAGAAGCAAGGCTCTGCTCTCTGCCATCACTCCACTTATGTAAAATACAGTAGGTGCTACTGCAGTATCTTTCATTGGCATTAGAAAGGCTGCCTCTATACATCAAATTCTACTGAACGCGATTCTACTTTCTACCTTCAATTCACTCTTGCCTTGCAAGGGAGATGCATTTAACTCACATACTTGGAATAAACGTTGTGTTATTGGAATCTTGATTTCCCCACAAGGTAGGCCTGGCCTAAATTTCTCCCCCACTAAGCTCAGGGGAGCTTATGCAAAGGCTGATTAGGTTCCCATTTAAGCACACTCCTTCCCAGGCGTTACACAGCAAGATGGAAGCCTGACCCACTTTCCAACCACTTCTTTATGACTCAGTGCCTTATCGTACCCAAGTGAGCTTGAAAGGTCTGTTATATCATACATGGGCCCTAAATACCCTTCTTGGCCTACTCCCTAGAAAGAGAGATGTCATGGTGGGTGACTTCCCACATTCCCAGAGCAATCAAAAGTAATTAGTAGCTCCTTTGTGCTGTTGAAAGTCTAGATTTCCCTACCATTCCCCACCTCATAAAACAGGCACAGTGAGGAAAAGCAGCAATCTCTAGTTTTTAGACCACTATTAGAGTAGTTCAGGATAGTCAACATTTGTATAAAAAACTGCCACCTTTCATAGTAGGTTACTCATGAAGGAGTAGGCTTATATTCCAGAATCAAAGCTAAGGTTATCAGACCAAGAAAGCACACTCTTTCTTTGGTCAGATTTTACTCACTATTCCAGATCCTGAGTTGGCAAAGCTCCCTTTGAGCTTTTGATGAGTAACTCTGGCAGTACACAGGGAAATTAAAAGAGAATTTATTGCCGATTGTAATAGTTACAATGCAAATTTGGCCTTCCAGGTAGCTTGGGGCAGTGGTTCTCAAAGTGTGTCTCTCAGTCATTTATGTTAGCATCACTTCAGAACTGGCTGCAGGCCCTAGCACCTATCAATTTTAAGTGCTGGAGATAAGGCCTAGCAATCTGTGTTTAACAAGCCCTCTAGGTGATTCCAAACTATTCTAAAGTCACAGAACCATAGCCTTTGTGAAACTGCTTAGCAGTGTTCTGTAGCAAAGCTGCTCATTTAGCTCTAGGGAAAACTGTCAGGATCCTTAGCTTCCTAAGTGCACCATTGGGAAGATTCAAAAAGGCATCCTCTAACAGGTGGATTTTGTACAAGCTGTTGCCTTAAAGGAGTTGGGTGGATTTAAAAAAATTAAGTTCAATGTTTGCAAGTAGAAGCAACTAACACATTTTAGAGACAGTCTTTTCTATAAAAAGAATGAAAGTAAGATAGATAAAGATGTCACACATGTGGAATTAAATTGAATACATTCTTTTACATTAGTGTTCACCATAACTATATTCTATTTTTCCCAGTAGAGAAAGTTAGAGAAATGGTGAGCCAGGTGATAAAATGAGTATTTTTCTTTGAAATGTCCTTACTAAGAACTGCACCCTGTAGAGTGATCCAAGAATGACATCAGTGTAGGGAAGGTTTAATCCATTTTAGGAGTCTCTTCAATATTGTAATAAGGCCAAGAGAATGTCCTGGTGTTAGTCAATGCCTGTGGAGCAAAATTTCTAAGAAGTTATTTTATATCTTAGAACTTGAAATTCCTCCTTGAATCCATCTCATCTGGTGAAAGCACTCTTCATAGCTCTAATAAAATGTTCCTTACTAATAATCATGACATATCTATATACAGTGAAACTTTGGGGAAAGAAAGAACCAATTCCTTTTAAATCTGAAAATTGCCTTAAATTGATATTTAAATCTTAGGAATTAGATCTTGTGTTGCTTGTTGGGAACCTTTGCATATTGGAGAAAAAATATACACAGCCTGCATGCTCATGTGACATTAAAGAAAATACTTATTGACAATGGACTTCGGCAACACTTTTGTTTCTGGAAACACTGCAGTGAACAAAATTAATTCCCTGACCTCCTGGAAGTTAATCTAGTCAGAGAGACAGACAAAATCGAGTGAGTACATAATATGATATCAAGGAGTGATGAATGCAATGAAGGAAGATGCAATAGGATGAGGAGAGAGTGGCACTGTACTTCTAGTCATATAACAAAGATAATCTTCATCACGTTTGATATTTTTGGATATCCCCCATAGAATTAAGCAACCCATTTGGCAAATATTACCAAACTTATTATTACTCAGGGTGGCCAATGGGTGAGAAATGGGCATCTCAGCCAAAGATGCTCCAAGGGCTCATAAGCAACAATAGTATTGTCTGACACGAAAATCATCTAAGGCAATCAGACTATTCTGTGTGTCTGTTTCATACTAAAAATATGAGAACTTGCCAATCTGGAGTTTAAGAGACAGGAAGAGGACAGACACCAAATAAAGACCTGTTAACCACTATTCCTGGAACCAATAAAGCCTCAGGAAACACATAGAAGGCTTAGTACCAGTACAGATAATCAGTAATTTACCTGAGTGAATCTTCTTTAAGATAGGTACTGCAATGGGTTTAAGACAGGTACTCTCATTGGGCCCAGGAGTGCCTCAGAAGTAGAAGGAGGATGAGAAGTCCTAGATAAGCATTCTATTACTGGTCCGAAGCCTGTGTGCCTGATGCACGGAAAGGCCAAAACTGAAAACATCAGGGTTTGGAATAAGGAAAGGTTTATTGATCGAGAAGTTACCAACTTAGAAGTTGGGAGACCTAATCCTCAAATCCATCTTACAGAAGTACAGAGTTCAGGCTTCTTTTATGTCAAGAGAAGGGGAAATTGGAGGGTTAAGAGGTGTTTGACAACTGCAGATACTTGGCTGTCAGCAGAGTTCCAAAGAAGATTGTGCTAGTTGAGGTGAGTCTGGCAATTTTTTGATAAACAATACATATTTGCCTTATCTCCATGGGGTGGGGGAGACTTTCTGGTAAGGGGCTATGTTTGTAAAACTCAAGCCACAAGCAGAATTCCTCCAATAAATATGTGTTGAAATGTATTAAAATAAATGGAATTAAATGTGGAGTTTGTTATTGTTGCTATTGTTCTTATAAAGATGATCCCTTTACTTTTTTTCACTTTTTCCCCCCTCAAAATGGAAAATTGGAAACATTAAATTAATATTTCAATGCACTGGGGTGTTTAAGGAAACTACTCAGAATAGAAGGTGTGTTTGCAATAAAAAATTATTTCATGCTGCACAATGCAAATTAGTACCTTTCTTTTATATTTCTGTATTTGCTTATATATTCTTTATTTCCTCCACCTCCTTTATTTACCTGCATGTATTTTAAAGGTACTTACTTTTTCAAAAGATGGGCTCAGATGTTTATGCAGTGGATATGCTAAAATTAGATTTAGAAACAATTTCCCAAACCCTGGAATAGAGTAGATGCCAGTGTATCAGAAGTAAAAATGGGAACCAAAGCAAAAGATACTGTACTGTAATCATTCAATTTAGGGAACAGATAGTATATTTTTAAAAAGTACTCTAATCTTCTCTTAAGGGGAATTCACACTGTTGTTTAAATTTCAGAACAAATGTAGCACAACTTTTCCTTTCATTTTTCTCAAAAGTTGTATGCAAAGAAAAGCAGTTTGGGTATAATATGGCATTTCTTTTAGGAGTCAATGTGCATCAGGAAACATAAAATACCTGAGGAGTGATATTTATGACTACTTCTAGATTCTTAGGTTACACATTGTTGGCAATATTTAGCATACCTTCCACATAATACACATGTGTCAGGAGCAGGAAGTTGGAATGCTGCATACCACAATTTCTGATATGAGCTGGTATAAAGACAGAAAGCACTCTGAATGGCAATTGCAAGGCCTGCATTTAACCTGCTTGTGGGATTCAGCTTCATCCAGAAGGCACAGGAATCTCAATAAGCCCTGGTAGGTGATGGCACATTAATATATTTTTCAACGGAATGAAAACTATAACTCACAATAGGGGTTTTCACAGTATTGCCATTTAGTTATGGCAGTTTTACTCATGCTTATCTGAAAATAGCCTGCAGGTTGTTCATACTATTAGCCTTTCTTAGTGGTAGCATCTCGCAGACACACATTTTGTGTGTGTCAACTCCACCTTCCCATATGTGGCATCCCTGCCATGTGGTAAAGACCCTGAGGAACTGGACACTCACCAGTCAGAAACTGGAAAGATATTGATAAAAGCAAAGAAGTGATTATAGTCTGTGTCTATTTGACTAACTCTCTGATGTCTGGTGAGTAATTATAAAAGGCAGGAATATAAAGATATGGTTCATGATGAGCTGAGTGGTAGCAACAAATATTGAGATGGCCCTGGTCCTTTCTCACCATTTCCTTCTCCAATTTCTGCTCCAGAGGTACATCAGAGAAATGCTTGCATTAATTAAAGAGTCAATCCTAAAAATGTTACAGCTACAATCACCTGTCAATCACCTGAGCATGGACTCTTTGCACTCTGTTATGGGCTGAACTGTGTCCCCCCAAAATTCATAGATTGAAGCCCTAACCCTCACTATGAGTGTGTTTGGAGAGGGGCCTTTAAGGAGGTAATTAAGGTTAACTAAAGTCATAAGGGTGGGGCCCTAATTTAATAGAAGGGTGTCTTCATAAGAAGAGGACTACCAGGGATGTGTATGCACAGAGAACAGACCATATCTGTGCCATGGTGCTCTTCTGGTTGCTTCTGAAACTTCCTGAATCCCTTGTCATCTTTTTTTCAGCTCCTTTCCTGTCCATTTTTGGAGGCAGCTCTCCTTTTGTTTTTATGGTTCTTTTACAAGTTGCAGTTTAATATCTGTAAATGAAATACATCCTCTTTCCATGATCCCTGCAATATGCCATTTTAGAGCTGAAATCAAATGATTGCGTTTTCTACACCAGTCATTGCTCTATTCTGAAACTCAGTGCTCATATTAGGTAGTATAAATCAAACTTCCAATCCCCAAATAACTTGAAGTAAAGAGTGATTTAGAATAGTATAATTTAAAAATGGTTTATTTGCCTTCAATACAGTGTTAAATTAAATATTATTGTATTTTCAGAAACAGAGCTTGGGAATCTTTTTGTTCAAGGACAGATTGATAGTGTGGGTCTGAGTATATATTTGTGCATTGTGCATTGTCTATCTATATATCCTATCTAATAAAAGACAAATATGCAAATTGACCATACCTCAGACACACCCACAAGCCACGCCCACAAGCCACACCCACCATCCAATCAGAGCGAGTATGCAAATTAACCCAAACCAAGATGGCTACAGCCACAGAGAGCAAGGTTTCCTAGGTAACAGAGGAAGCCAAGCTTTCTGCCAGCCGTTGCAGGCCTAAGCCTCCACTCAAGCTACAAAGTTTCAATAATAGAAGGTAAACAAATTCAAACAAATGGCGGCGGAATGGAGCTTGAGAGAGCAGGCCAGGGTTGCCGCCGGCAACAGGGGAAGCAAAGCTTTCCGCACACCCTGGCCGGGCCCACCCGCTTAAGGCAACAAAGTTTCAATTATAACCCCAACACAAATGGCTTCGGGCCTCGGAGGGAGCCCCAGGCTTGGCTCTGCTCCAGGCTACAAAGTTTCAATTATAGAAGGAAAATAAATTCCAGATACCAGGGCCTCCACTTGCATTGCCAGGGGGCATGGCCGGCCTGCAAACCACCATAGGCCCCTCACTCAGGCTGCCTCATGCCCCAAGGGAACCCCACCCTGATTAGGGACACCCTTCAGGGCAAACCAGCTGGCCCCCACCCATGTACCAGGCCTCTATCCTATCTAATAAAAGAGTAATATGCAGATTGATCATCACTGCAACACACAATATAGCTGCCCCCATGTGGTCAAAGATCCTGCCCCCATGTGGACACAAGATGGCCACCACAAGATGGCCAGCAGGAGAGGGCAGTTGGGAGGCACCCAGCCTGCAAGGGAGGGCAGTTGAGAGGGACAAGGCCTGCAAGGGAGGGCAGTTGGAGGTGATCAACCCTGCAGGAGAGGGCAGTTAGGAGTGACTAGACCGGCAGAGGAGGGAAGTTGGGGGCAAACAGGCTGGCAGCAGAGCGGTTAGGGGGTGATCAGGCTGGCAGGCAGAAGCGGTTAGGGGCAATCAGGAAGGCAGGCAGGCAAGCAGTTGGGAGCCAGCAGTCCTGGATTGTGAGAGGGATGTCCGACTGCCCGTTTAGGCCCGATCCCAGGGATCGGGCCTAAATGGGCAGTCGGACATTCCTTGAGGGGTCCCAGATTGGAGAGGGTACAGGCTGAGCTGAGGGACAACCCCCCTCCGTGCACGAATTTCGTGCACCGGGCCTCTAGTAAAATTATAAATAGATGCCCAATCACTGAATCTCTCTGTCAAACTTAATTTGTTCTTTATGTCAACATCAGTGGCTATGTCAGAATTTCTTTATGGCCGAGCTCCAACTGGTTGGAATGATGACTTTGCAGACTTGACCTAGAGCCACATTTGCTTAGCAGTGAACTTTGATTTAGACTTTATGTTTCTTTGAAGTAGGTCCCATGTAAACAACAGTGGGAAGCAGCTGGGAAGTGCTACCCTTGGCACCATGACCCCTTGGTGATGTACCTTTGATTAAGGTAGAAGGAACATTCCTTCAGCAGCTGCATCTTGACATCCCCTCCCCTTTCTTCCTCCTCCACAAGCTTTTCTGGAGTGCTGATCAAACACTTGCTGCCCTTTCTCCTCTCTCTAGCACAATGATCACGTGTTAACCAAGGCCAAGAAGATATGTCCCCAGCCACAGCTTTTTGCACCTCTTTCTGTAGCCTCTTCTCATTCACTGATTCAGCCTCAAGAAACCAGCTGTTTGAAAGCACAGACAACACCCCAGGGAAATTCGTTGGGACAACCACAGAGACCTTATTCAGAACCACAGAACATCTGAATGGGAGGGTCTGAGCAGGCCAGTGGATGAATAAGACTTTAATCCTTTGTGTAAGAAGTCCACCTGTGTATTTCTTTGTCTTCCTTGACTGACAGTGCTAATGTCTTTACTTTCCTCTGCTCCAAGCCCTCCCCCCAGCACACTGTTTCAAGTCCTTTCCCAGTATTATTGGGGTGGGGAACCAGAACGTAGAAAACTGCAAGGGACTGGGTGCACTCATAACTCTGAAGAAATAGCCTATATAATAAAAGGCTAATATGCAAATAGACTGAATGGCGGAACAACCAAACAACTGAACAACCGGTCACTATGATGTGCACTGACCACCAGGGACAGTGTGTGGAACATGGTGGGCATTGGCAGCAGTGGGATGGTGGAGCAGGTGAGCAGGGGTGCCAGACTAAGGCGGGGCACCAGTTGCTGTCATGGAGCAAGCCTCTGGTGGTTACTAAAAATTTTTTGCTCCCATGTGCCGCGATCCCGCCTGGCGCTCATACCTGCTGCTTTTGCCGGCCCTGTTCACACCCACTGCCAGCACCAGAGCTGCTGCTCATACCCACTGCTGGTGCCAGGTGCTGACCAAGATTGCTCAGCGCAGTCAGTGGGTGTGAGTGGAGGCTGCCAGCCTCGATCACCCCTCAGGGCTTCTCCACCTCCCCCTGCTCCTGAGGGGTAATCAGGGCCAGCACTGCCTCTCGCACCCACTGCCAGTGCCAGCCCCCCTCACACTCGCAGCCAGTGCTGGAGCTGCCCCTGGAACTGGCTGCTGGCACTGGTCCCAATCACTCTGTGCCATCAGCAGGTGCGAGTGGGGCTGGTGCCCTCAGTGCATAGGAGCTGCAGCAATGGGAGTGGGGCTGCCAGTAGACAGGAGACTGGGGGCTATAGTGGGAGGGGCCAGATGGGGGCACAGAGGATGGGCCAAGACCGTCCCCCCACCCCCGTGCCCACCGCAGCCTCACGGCCCACAGTTCCTTTCAAGGTGCACGAATTTGTGCACTGAGCCCCTAGTTTTTAACAATACAGTGGTTAGATTCTGTTCTATCTCCACTCACAAAATATACAATATCTATTAAATAGCAAAAGGTGGCACACACACACACAAAGATTGAAATGTGGCAGACAGACCCTTGTGATTCTTTTTTTAAATATATATTTTATTGCTTTTTTACAGAGAGGAAGGGAGAGGGATAGAGAGCTAGAAACATCAATCAGCTGCCTCCTGCACATCCCCTACTGGGGATGTGCTGCAACCAAGGTACATGCCCTTGACTGGAATTGAACCAGGGACCCTTCAGTCTGCAGGCCGATGCTCTATCCAGTGAGCCAAACCGGTCAGGGCTCCTTGTGATTCTTTGATAACAATGAAGGGGCCAATTAGGAGGGAGTTTAGTCTAGGAAGTATCACCCAAAACTTCCTGCCATTGATGGCAGGTCAAGCCTCCCTACACTCTTCAGTTCTTTTCTGGTGCCTGTTGTTACCTCTTCCTCATTGTTCTTGTTTTTCTCTCAACAAGTCACCACTCGGTGGTGAGAGCCACTCTCTTGGAGACTGACACCCAGCAGATGTAGGAGGTCAGGGTGGCACCATGTGAGAGCAAAGCCCTGGTCTCACTTGGATGGGATGGCTAGAGATGCTTTTCTGTGCAGCCAAGATTCACCACTGAGAATAGGAAATAATACTGACTTGAGGTCCAACAGACCTCTCAGTTCACATCCTAGCTGCCTCTTGTAGGTTGTGTTACCTTGATCATTTTTCTGGGGCCCAGACTTATTTATATGTAAAATAAGGACAAAAATACCAGCTTTGCAGTGTTGCTTTGAGAAGTACAATGCTGTGAATGACACCTTTTGTGTATTATAGAAGCTCAGTCAGTGGCATATTCAATAATGCTATCATTATTGAATGAATATGACTCTACTTGCTCTCACCTTATCTTTGCTCTCTCTAACCTCCTATCCATCATTACCATTATCTGAAGAAAATGGAAAAAGGTCAATGACAAAACTCTCTTCCAAATCATTTATGCTTTGAAATGGCAAAAGACACTATCAGAGACTTCTCTGATCACAAAGAACTTTGCCCAGGCCAGGAAAGACAAAGATTAAATTATTGGAAAAAATCTTTTTCTCTATCCTCCATAAGGAGGAAGAGAGCTTCTCTCATCCAGAAGGCTACTTTCTTCTCTTCTTGTAGAAAAAAGAAACATCACTTCATTTTTACGATGTGCCAGGTGCTTTGCTTAGGGGCCATTCACATGAAAACTTACTTTGTTCTCACAAAAATGCTCTGGCCCTCTCAATGTCCTACCTCTTCCAGGCTTCTTTTCTAACTAGGACATGTCGCCATCCATACCTTCAACCCCTTTATATTATCAGTGACTATACCTGTGGGTTTTTTCTTCTTTTGTGGAGAAAAGATTCATAAGCTTCAAATATGAAAACTGAAAACTAAATAAGAACTAATTTGTAAACATCTATTTCCATAACTGTAACAACATTTTTTCTTTCCTATTCACCTTCCTCCTCACAAAATACATGTTTTCCTGTTCCCTTTTAGTTCAAGTCAAATTCAAATAAATTATTGAAGAGAGAAGTGTTTAAAAATTTGGATTCCTGCTAGTTCTGGCACTGTTTGATGTGTCACTTTTTGTTGGTGGTCAATAGAAATGAGAATCTTATAAATTAATGCAAGTCCAAGACCTAAAGCTTCATTAGATCTTCCAGCACCCCTTTAATGTTTAGTATAAAATCATCAAGGAAACATTCGATTAGTTAATGCCTGTGTATATGGAGTCAATGCTGATATAACCAAAGTGGAGTTGCATATTCAGGTCTCAATTATGGAACGAAATGTCTGGCTTTAGAGGTCTTACTGTGACAGTATCTGGCCCAATCCCATCTTGCTTACAGTTGGCTTTCACAAGGATGCTTGTGTTCATACCAAACACACAACTAAACCATAATAGAGGGACCAAAATCATCAGCACACCATTCTTTTGAGGAGCATCTATTTCCCTGGAGAATTGACATTGGGCCAACATCAATCCACTTCCAAAGCTCCTTTTAGGCATACCCAGCTCCAAGAGACAAGGGACAGTCTTCTGGCCCTGAGTCCAGCTTCCTTAGCACTCTCCTTATAGATTGGGATAATTCTGAATCTCTTGACATGTTTCATCATATAAGATAGTCTTGGGAAAATATTCCTTTCCATCGAAATTGAAACCTCTGACAGATACAGGCAAATAAAATATATGAATTTTTATTATTTAAACTATTTCACCAATGCAAGAGCATTCTCTCCTTATTATGAAACCAAATTCCTCACAGTGAGGGAGATGATACCAGCCATCGCTCAGTGTATCAGTGTCTTCTTTCTTGTCATTCTTACTCAGAGCTTTCTCAGTGGGCTGTCTGCCTACTCCTAGCCACGAAGAAATGTGCTATTATGGGGGCGATGGGATGATTTTGAAAGGAGAAAATGTGGCATGGTTTAAATCCACGCCAGGTTCTTATGAAATGAAAAGTTTCATCTCCGACAACTGCTAAGGAGTTTAGGAAGAGCTAGTGGCTTCTTTCCAACTAAAATATTAGTGAAAATATATACAGAGAAATGTCAGCCTAATGGAATTTCTAAAGACAATGTTGGCACAAAATGGTCTCAGGCCAAGAGTGCAGGTCCCTGAAGATGAAATAATGGGAGCCTATGTGTGCTGTCAATCAAATCAGACCCCAGTGCCACCACGAGGTTACAATCCCAGGTCCAGCACATTGCAGGCACTGCTAAATACCAATGTGCTCAATTTGCAGCATGCTTCCAGGTTGTAAAGAAGAGGTACTAACCCTGCAGCCAGCCCATGCGCCCCCTCTAACCACACTCCTTATGGACCAGACATGAGAAAGAAGCAGAGGTGAGGCCCAGTGTGGTGCAGCTTTTCCAGCTGGCCTCTTGTGTAACTCAGATGTACTTCAAAGGGAAGGCAGGCTACACTGACTTCAGAATCTCTGGGTTCACAAATGATTTCCAGATCACTGCTTGATTCTAAAGGTTTGGCAGGATTTCTCTCAAGAGTCTGGTTCCAGATGACCCTTAAACTTGCAAAGCTCTATGGACAGTTTCCTGTAGTTGTCTAATCTAATGAACAGTACAGCTTTAGCCTGAACCCCCATTTCTATGGGAAACTACCCAACTGAGGATATTCAAAGTAAGTCCTCTTGTTGAAAATAGTAGGACTGTAATTTTGTGTTGCTTACAAATGATTTCTCAAGTCCTAGAAGGCAGATATCGAGGTTATATATTGAACATTTTTGAGCAATTACCCTTCCAATAATTGGTACAGTGTTCTGGGAAAATAGGAGTCTGACACATGAATTCATGTGATGCATGTTTATTTAACTCAATTACTAAGTTTGGCAAATTATGGTGAAATGTATCAAAACCAACCTGACATAAAATTAGGTCATAATCAATAAGATGGGAAAGCAGGTTGCTCTTGTGGATAATTTGAGAAAACAAATTAATTCACTCACGAAAAATAACAGTCCAGTGAAACACAAGAGAACTATAGAATATAGCCCATCTGTGACTTGTACCTTCATAGTAGTCATGTGATTTGAGATTTTGTAATTTAAACATGAATGAAGAGCCCCTCAGAGCTCATTTGTGAATACTGTCATAACTATAGCCATGAAATCTCCCCCAGTGTTTTGAAGAACAATATTACTTCTGCTCTCTGTATCTTCTGATTGGTACCCAAAATGGCTCCAACCAAACCATCAGGTTAGACCCCAAGTTTTAATCAATGACTTTCACCTGGAAATAAATAAGAGCATCATCTTTTTCACATTTGACACAAAGCCAAGAGGAGACAAGAAGGGGTTGTGTGACCATGGAGAAAATGTATGTATCCATTCTATGCTTTTTTCCAGTAACAAAGGAAAATTAAGCATAACAAAGGCTTGAGTTACTGCTGATAGAAAACCCCGAAAACAGCCATTCCCTAGGAGAAAGAAGTATTGAACTGCATATTATCTTGAACGTGTGTTTTGTTCATCTGCGTAGGAAAACGCTTTTGAATACATCATCATCAGTGACTGGCAGAAAATAATTACATTGTTCCTGTAGAGTTTTGAAAGATTAAAAGGTAGATTAAAAAATAATTTAAAGGTAATAGTGTACATAGTTATTTCTCTTCAATTTGTGTAAATAATCAGTAACCAGACTGGAAAAAAAGGAAAAACTCTCTTTGATAATAGGCATTGTTATGCAGAGTGTCTGTCATCTCAGCATAATCAGATGAATTTTTGTTTGCAAATTATAAATTATTCAGAAAGCTTCTTATTGCAGTTATGTGGCTGTTTGTGGGAGGGGGGAGAGAACACTTCATTTTCCTGATGTACACTTTTAAAATGGAGACAAAAATAAAGCGTTTGGCACATTGAGTGGGAGTGCCTGTTCCAAGCTAAATACAAAAGGAAGACAAATGCAATAATTGAGCTGCATTCATGAAACCAAAATATAATTGCGTTCGGGGACTTTGCAGCTGGTTCTTCATATGTAACTGTCTTCGTACAACAGATTCCGAGATAGTGTGCTCACAGAGCTGCGCTTGGAGGCAGGGTCATCGTCCTCATTGAAGGTCACAATACACATCTGACAGGAACAAGTACAGTGTCCAAAAGCGAACTGCCACTTTGAGAAGCAATCAAGCCGTTTCCACCGGGCTGATTGCCTCCAACTCCACCTCGAGGCATTTAACAGAGTGGCAGCCAGGTCTTGATTAATCAGCAGAGGCACTAATGAACCAGCCTTGCCTGAGGTTTTCTGTGCTCTCTGATTCCTAACTGCCTCTTTAGTGAATGACTAGAGGCCTCAAATGAGACTTTCGTAGGCAGCTCACTTCTGCCTGGGCACAGACGTTCGGGGACAGAAGAAAGTCCTGCTAAGGGTGCATTCGTGTTTTTTGTTGTTTGTCAAAATGCACCTCATAAAAGTATTTAACTGAGGTATGTGACATGCAAGAGATAGGGTTAGGATTCTGGTGGAGAACTTGACTAGTTCGGTGACTGAGCCTCATCATAGAAGACTTATGAGGATCAGTAACACTGTGTGTGCAGCAAGCAACACAGTCTGGGTGCATAGCTGCCTTCTAGAACATAAGAAGGAGCACTGTTTCAATACATGCTCAATAGGCTTTTTAAATCTGGTGAGGTAATAGCAAGTGGAAGATGATGACTGCTCTCTTAAAAAGTGTAGACTGAGACGGCATTTAAGTTCAAGTCAGAGATTTGGGAGGTAATGCCAAGGAGATGTGGGAGCAGGGAAGGAAGACAGGAGAAGGAAGGTCAACATCGAAGTTTGTATCATCAGCTAAAATTGCCACTGTGGGAACTGAAGCTTAATCCCACCACAGAGCTCAGAACATGTGCAGACGTGAACCTCAGGGTTATTCCCAGGTGCAGGACTGCAGGGTGTGAATCCCCCAGCTGCTTCAGCCACTGGCTGGGAGGAGGGGATCCATTTCCCAGCGCCACGATCTGCCACATGCAGGGGCTGTGCAGGTTCTGTCACCAAAGCAAAGACAGAAAGTTATAGGTGCTAGGAGCTGAGAAGCCCAAGAGGACATCGTCCGGTACCCACAGCATCTGCTTCAACTATACAACCAATGTATGCCTAGGTTTGAAAAACATTTATCATTCCAACTGTCCCCAACCCCTTGGGTTAAAATCCATATTGGTTTGTATGCCCTGAACACTCTGAGTGGTACCTGGATCCACAGCCCGAAAGCCTATTGGGTGGCAGGAACAAGTAGTTCATAATTTTAAAAATCTTCCATAGATAGTCCACAAAGTAGGCTCTCCCTTGTTATGTGAGATGGATGTCCATGGTTTAATATATGCTTCCAGCGTCTCTAACAGTAGTGAACTGGTTACCATAGGTCAATTTTCTGGTAGCAGAACCCTGGCCAAGTCTACATAAGCAAACAGGTTATCAGAGCTGTACCAGGGCCTGACAAAGGCTGAACTAATATACAAGTGTCCATAGTGAAGAGTCCTGTACTACTGGACAGAGCATGTTTGGCCCAATGTGTGCAAATTCAAGTACAACTTCCCTGTGCAGAGAGCACTTCAAATACCAGTGATTAAAAGTACCCCAAAATTCTCAGCCAGCATGCCACTGCTCACCAATTATGTATTTTTTTTCAAATATGTCATTTCTACTTAATCTGGTAAAATATTTCTAGGAAACCAAAACTTGCTGTTATAAAGCAGTCATTCTATGGTATTATCTACCTCATACAATTTTACAAAGCTCATACTACACATTTAGTGTGCCAAAACTGTATGTCGAAATAAATTAGGAAATCCACAGTAATTATCCAATCAATGTCAGTCATCAGAACCAAATGAAACTATAATAAGCAGTGTCTTTTATTCTCTTTAATTATTGCCTTTGCATTTGGAATTAGATTCAGTGCTTTTCAATTCCTGTTCTTAATTGTTGTTTAGAGATGCTGTGGGCAATTAAACAGCTCTTGCTTTTCATTTTAGAAGGGGCCAAATTTGGTGGCAGTTAAGATGTTAGGATCCCTTAAACAAATAGCGTCCTGTTTGTGTCCCATCAGGATCCAAGTGTAAGTCTGAATCTATAAAGGTGTTGGTAGTCAGTATCCGACCTACCTAACTGAGTCTCTCTCCCCACATTTGGAAAGGAAATAATTAGAACCAACAAAATTTAATGTCTTTACCTCCAACCACCTGCTTCCTGAGCCTCCCTAAGTCTTCTTGAGCAGCTGAATAAAAGAAACACTGAGAAATTGAGGGGCTTCCAGGATCAAACAAGTTTTAAAAGTTCCTGCCACAAGGCTAAAAAGAGAAATAAGGTCATTTTCCTTACAATTCAGGTACCCCCCTACCTCTGCCTAAATTGTCCATGTTAATTACTTACAAAGTGAGATTGCTTTGAGCTTGGCTGGGAATTGTTTAAATAAAAGGTGGATTTCTCAAAAAAAAATGTATATGTCCAAGATTCTTCACTTCTTATCTTAGAGTTGAGAGTCTCGGTGTGGTCACATGTTCTGCAATTTCCCCTAGCTTGCTCTCTGCACCCCCACCTCCCTCATGTGATGTTCAGTCTTCTGCACGTTTTCTTTTCCCAAATGTTGCTATGGATTCCCAGGGAGGGGTCCAGAAAAGTAACTAAATGTGTTGAAGACACAGATGTTTTTAGAGAATGTGTACTGCTCACCTCTAGGGAAGCCATTCCAATGTGTAGTCATCCTAGATTTATATACTTCCCTGCAGACAGAAGGCAAGTGTTGTGAGAGAGGGAGGCTTTACTTGCACACCAAGAAGCCCTTTGGACTACTAGTGGAATGTTTATAACCCATTTTGATGTTGGCTCTGGGTTTATTGAAATGCTGTGGCTGGATTCTAGATCACCGTTTTGGCCATAGGACTCTGTAGTGGTTTCAATAGTGTATCCTCAAAATTCATATCTAAGCAAAAACTCAGAATGTGACCTTATTTGGAAATAAAGTCTTTGCAGAAGTAATAAGTTCAGATCTGGATTAGGGTGAGCCCTAAATCCAATCGCTGGTGTCCTTCTAAGAGGAGAGGACACACAGAAGGAAAAATGTCATGTGAAGATGGAGGCAGAGACATTGCATCTACAGGCCAAGGAATGGCAAGGATTGCTGGGAACCACCAGATGCTAACACAAACAAAGAAGGATTTTTCCTAGAACCTTCAGAGGGAGCATGACCTTGACAACACCTTGATATTGAACTTCTGGCCTCTATGAGTTCCTCAGTTCCTAATCATACAAAGGAGGTTCAACTATATTCATTATCCTTATCAATGATGTTTTGTAAAAGCATGGAAATATTAATAATTCAAAATAGACTAATACTAAATTTTAAAATTTATTTTCAACATATTTATTAAGGATTATTTATAGAACACTGATGATCTGGTTAATTTGTATTTTTTTCTTATTTTGGGGGTAATGCCTTCCACCTTATATGTTTCACAGAATGACCATTCAGGTTTTAACTGCTGTGCCTCTATTTGTTCTTTCAAGTAGAAGAAATTAGCAGGCCTTCCACATTTTTTGAAGGAAGCATCAGCTAGAGTCCATAGAAAAAGTAATGGCTTAGAAACCTTGACAAATGCCAGTTCTCCCAGGGCACATCAACCCTAAGTGTGCCTGTGTATGCATGGAGAAAAAGGCAGATTTGAATAAATATCCTAAAACATTTTGATGGAGTTCCAGAATCTGCTGGCATCCTGCATTTAATGTGTGCTTTTTTATGTGCTTGCTCTAGCTCTTCCAACAATGAAATTTACCCTTTCACTCACTGCATGGGGGGAAATGGCTCCATATTATAAAGAGCCCAGTTACATCCATTCAAAAGTGACTTATTCAGCTTTTACTTTGTGCAAAGCATGACACAGACACTGGGTAGATGCAGAAACCATTCCCCCAACTCAAGGACCTTATATAGTAGCAAAATAGAAAGATGTATAAACCATCAATCAGAATAGAATCTTAAAATGAGTCATAAAGTAATTATACAGGGCATTCCAATGTCTGTGGATGCCCAGGCATAACTTGAAGATGAGAGGGCAGTTCCCCCAGGAATCTAGTTCCATGCATGACTGAGAGGCATTTAGCAAAATAAGTCAGAAACCAGTGGAAAGGACAGAAACATACCAGCTTGAAATGAGAACAAAGCCTGAAGATCAAGTTATTTTGAGCAAAACTTAAGGAAAGTGGTTTAGACCATCACATCACATATTCCATATGAACATGTGCCTAATCTTAGGATCAGAGGAACTGTTCCTAGAAACTGAAGGAACTACAGCACCTAATTCTTGACGAGGCACCTAAACCTTCAGGAGGCACAGGTTAGAAGCTCAAGCATATTGCTTTTGGACAGAGTGTAAAACAAAGGGAGATAGGCTTCAGCAATGAACAACATTGGAGCAACTATGGTAACAAAGATGCCAGGAGACAGCACTTATGGAGAGCAGTAGTGACAGGGAGGTTGGTACATTGCTTTTGCATACCATTGGTCTGTTGCACCATCTTTCTCTTTTATCTACGATATTAGTTCCCCAATGTCATAAATTGCTAGACCAGGATCAACATAAGCCCTGAACACTCAGAGTGAAGGAATTAACATCTGATGAATAAGAAATCCCAGTACAGACCCCGAGGGCACCATTAAGAGGCAGGGTTTCAATAACAGCTTCAGTAAGTCTATGTTCTATAAAGATCAAGTTGGACTAGTCTGTAAACAGAAAAGCACATTAATTTGAGTCTCGCTGGAACTTACCACAGAGAATAACCATTTATTAGCTTAAGTAAAAGAGTCTGTGACTTGCCAACTACTTGCTTTGTGTGAACATATTAAACATGGCAGGCCTTTGAAAATGGATACAAAAAAAAGAGAGTGAGAGAGCATGAATTTCAAAACCTTTATTTAGCATTTCATTGCACCAAGCACCACTCTCAGTGCAGAGGGGATAGAGATACAAATGAATAAGACATGATAACTAAATGCAATATTAATTCCTGTATAGGGTCCTGAAACAGAAGGAATTCAAAAGATATCATTAGAAAACCTGATGAAGTCAGAATAAAGTCTAAAGTTTAGTTAATAGTAAAGTATTAATTCTGGTTTCTTAGATTTGACAAATTCACAATGATAATGTTAGTAGTCCCTGAAAACAGCGAGGGGTATGTGGGAATGCTGTGTCCTTGCAATTTTTCAGCATATTGAAAATTATTCTAAAATAAAAAGTTTATCAAAAAACAAATGTGGTAAGAGATAGTATGAGGTATTCACAAAAATAAAGATTCTGGGTTTCTCTTTAGTTCTTTGAAGTTACATACAAAGTCCTAACTATATCTTGGTATGCCTAAGGATTCAAAAAAAACTTCATCAAAGTAATAAAATTTGAGATGAGTCTTCATGGTTAAGTAGGAATTTGCCACAACAGAGGAGGGAGCGAGGCTTTAAAGGCATAAAAAAAAAAAAAAAAAGATTAGTAAGAGAACAGTGCATGTTCAAGAGACCCAGAAGAAATTCTATTGTCTGCAAGCACCTTTCCCATCAGGCCCAGGATCAAGAGCCATGAGCCAAGGATCCTTTTAGAGACCATAAAATGTCTTCATTTCTTTGAAAATAAGAAGAAAGCAAAAGAATTTTTAGATTTATGAAAATGTTTTAATATATAACATACATAATTATCTCTGTGATAATGTAGAAGTAAATTATTATTATGACTAGGGGCCCGGTGCATAAAAATTCATGCACTGGCCAGGGAGGGGGGGGTCCCTCAGCCTGGCCTGCCCCCTCTCACAATCTGGGAGCCCTCAGGGGCAGGAGGCGACCGGAGATCAGGGAAAGGCGATGCCCCATCACACCTCTGCTGCTGCCACTGCCTGCAGCGCAAGCCTTGGCCAGCCCTGGTTACCTGAGCCTCAGACGGCCCTGGGCAGCTGGGCTGCCACCAAATAAGGCTTGCCTGTGCCTCAGGCAGGCCCTGGGCGGCTGGGGAGCTGAGGGGGCCAGGGGACTCCAGAGGCAGGCGAGTGGAGCAGCGCAGGCCTGCTGCCCTGGTGGGGTTAAGGGGACTGGGCGTTGCCATCTTGTGGCTGTGGGCACCGCCATCTTTGAGGGCATGGCAGTAAATTAGCATATTCCCTCTTTATTGGCTGTGGACACTGTCATCTTTGAGGGCAGGGCAGTCAATTAGCATATTCCCTCCTTATTAGCTGTGGGCACCACCATCTTTGCGATGGTGTGAGGGTCAATTAGCATATTCCCTCTTTATTAGATAGGATTATTAGATAGGATAAGTGGCCCAGTGCATGAAATTTGTGCACATTAAAATGAAATTATTTAGAGGAAATATTTTAATATTGCTATTTGCCCTTTCTCTATAATAGAAGTGTCAGAGATGAAAGAAAATTAGTAAAATGTATATGAAAATTTTCCTCCTGTCAGAGTCTGGGGTGCACCACAGGAACCACAGTCAAGTCCCTGTCCACCCACTTGCACCTCGACATTGCATGAGACCCAGACCCAGCTGGCCCCACCCTTGTCAAGCCCCACCAGGCAGGGGGCACAGCCTCAGGTCTCCCAGTGCCGGGTGGAAGATGTGGCCTGATGTCCCCTGGCCAGGGGCGGGGGGAGCAGCCTGAGGTCCCCCAACCCAGCACCGGGGCGGGGGATGCATCTTGAGGTCCCCCATCAAGCCACGCCGGGCAGGGGGTGAGGCCTAAGGTCCCCCGTCAATTCCCACCAGGTGGCGGGTGCAGCCTCAGGTCCTCTGGCCCAGTGCCAGGGTGGAGTGTGTAGCCTGAGGTCCCTTGTCAAGCCCCACTGGGCAGGGGGCATGGCCTGAGGTCCCCTGTCAAGCCCCACCAGGCAGGGGTGGCGCAGCCTCAGATCCCCTGCCCCAGCCCAGCTGCTGATTGCTCATTAAGGCTTGTTATGGGAACTTGGCCTCTGCTGTGGGTGCCACTATCTTTGTGACAGCATGATGGTCAATTTGCATATTCTCTCTTTATATAGATAGATTATTATTATTATTACTAGAGGCCCGGTGCACGAATTCATGCATGGGTGGGGTCCCTTGGCCTGGCCGGCGATCAGGGCCAATCGGGGCAGACTGGCTAGGGGGAGGGACTGTGGGAGGTTGGCTGGCTGCAGGAGGTTGGTTGTGGGAGTGCACTGACCACCAGGGGTAGCTCCTGTATTGAACATCTACCTCCTGGTGGTCAGTACGTGTCATAGCTACTGGCCAGTCATCTACTCCTAATGGTCGCTTAGGCTTTTATATATAGAGAGATTATTATTAATTACAGGAACGAACCCAGGAATGCATGACACATCTTGGTGGTATTTACTTGCACCATCTTGTATTAAGAGGCCTGCCTTTTTTCAGAAGGAAAAAAATTAAATGTATAGATCAATGAAAATATTTTAATATATAACCTTAACACATTTGTCTTTATAATGATAAATATAATAATATTTCCAATATTATTTGGAGGAAGGTACCCACAAAGTTGGAAGTGTCAAGGGCCCACAAAAGTCAGAATGTGTCTCTGAGGTGTGTCATCTTTTACTGAGAGGCCAGCCTGTAACATTAAATTAAGGTTTCATTAGCTCAGCCTCATGAGATATTATGTTTGATACTTGAACTAGACATATACTAAAATTAAATAATTTGTTTAAAATTGTTTACAGAAAATAGATCTAATAATCACATATATAGAATTTTTAAAATACATCTATTTCAAGGAATTTTCTCGATTTATTCTTTGCATTATCCCCTTCTATTCTTCTAGTCCTCTATTTATCTATGCCTTATTCTTTATATCACTGCCTTAAAAATAGAGAGGTGGTTAGGATTTAAAAAAATGAAATGAATATGTGAGCAATTTGCTTGATTTAAACAAACTTGTGTCTAATTTATTAATCAGTAAACACATACCTAAATATGCATAAGAGTCTAAATTAGTTTACATAATTTAATCTTTTGATTTCCTTGTTAACCTGCAGGAAGCTGATACTAAAACAAGCTGATATAACCCCCTTCATTAAGGAAAGCAAAGATAATGTGTGGTATTAATCATACATGCCCTGAAATTATGGTCTGAAAACACTGGCACCTCCAAAATGTATGTGTGAAGTGGAGGATTTCACCATATTCTTACTGGCTTCCATGCTATCTTATGTGAAGCAGACAGTATTACGATTCCTGTTAAAAGTTTCCTTGTGACTGCCCCTAAGACAAAGTTAGATAATGAAAGATTAGCAGCTTGTTACCGAGGAATGAGCACAGATTTTAAGGTCAGAACATGGGAATTTGAGTCCTGGCTGAGCCACGTACCAGGTTGTGTCCCCTTTGCACAGCTCAGTAAGCCTCAGGTTTCACCTCTGAAAACGAACAAAATTATAATTCCTACCTCCAAAGGGTCTTACAAGGAATTTTTAAAAATGAAGTAATATAGGTAGAAAGCTCTGTGAAAACAATATACACAAGTAATTATTATTTTAATACTATCTGTGATGGGTGTGAATATTTTTCAATCCTATGTGCATATAGATTACTTACATCTCTGTCACACATTATAAAACATATACAACAAAAGCAAACTCACTCCCACAAAATAATCGCTACCAGGAGTGTGAGTGCCCCGCTAATGGACTCTCCATTACTGAGGAGGAAGCAGTAAGTGAAGAAAATAAAAAGATCTCAGAGCCAGCAAAGGTCTGTGTTCTGTGCTGACCCTGCTGATTGGCCGCTGTCTTTGGTCATTGCTCTTTCCACCGCTCATTAGCACTCCAGGCCAGAGGAGAGCAGGTTGTTGCCAAGGCTTGCGGTAGCCTCCCGTCTCAGAACTGTTTACACCGTTTCCTGCTTTGAAATAGTCCAAAATCTATTTTTCTCTGAAATATCTTGTTGTGCAAAGTACAACTGTGGGTGGGAGTCTAATTTTCAAAGCTGGACCGATGATCGCCATGAACCCTTCCTTCCACAGTAGAAGAGGTAACTTCACCTTCCTTCCCCCACAGGGAGTAGTTCTCTTGATACTCCCAAACAATCCACTTTATTTTTTCTTCATTCAGAGAGTCTGGAATTATTTATGCAAATGCTAGTATATCTCACAAATGAGTGCTGTAGACTGAATGTTTGTGTCTCCCCAAATTCATATATTGAACTCTTAATCCCAGTGTGATGGTATTAGGAGGTGGGCCTTTTGAGAGGTGATTAGGTCATGAGAGTGGAGCTCCCTTGAGTGGGATTTGTGCTCTTACAGGAGAGATCCTTCTCCCCTTCCACCAGGTGAGGACACAGCAAAAAAAGCCATCTATGCACCAGGAAGGAGGTTCTTCCCAGACCCAAATCTGCTGGCACCTTGATCTTGTACTTTCAGCCTCCAAACTGTAAGAGAGAGAAATGCATGCTGTTGCCCTAGCCAGTTTGGCTCAGTGGATAGAGTGTCAGCCCTCACACTGAAAGGTCCTGGGTTCGATTCCAGTTAAGGTCATGTACCTCCATTGCAGGTTCCCCGGCCCTGGTTGGGGTGCATGCAGGAAGCAACCAATCAATGTGTCTCTGTCACATCCATGTTTCTCTCTGTCTCTCCCTCGCTCTTCCACTCTCTCTAAAAATCAATGGAAAAATATCCATGGGTGAGGATTAACAAAACAAAACAAAACAAAACAAAAATGCATGTTGTACATAAGACACCCAGACTGGTGTTTTTGCCATAGCAGCCTAAGTGAGGAAGGCAGCAATGAGTTCACATTTATCTAGGCTTTAAACTGAAATGTTTTAACCATTGACTGTCATTTTTATCTCTGGTAACTCATTTTTACATGCTTTTCAGCCTCATTCTGAATCCCAGGACAGAAAAATAGGGAAGGGAAGAAGGGATGGCTTTTCCATTCTCTAGATAGAGGGAGTGATCAAAATGACACCTTTCCTATTCTCTGATCCAGAACTTCTCAAACATGCCTGGTTATTTGGATCACTTGTGACTATTGTTAAGATAGCTGACTCCCAGCTCCCCTTCCCCACAAAATAACCTAATATAACCTACAGGGGATGATTCTGAACTTCTGTGTTTTGTTTTAGTTTGTTTAGATCTTTAACAAGTATCTGAAGTGATTGTTTAATCAGGCAAATTTGGGAAAGTGCTCTAATCTAAAAGAAGAAGGTCTGCTCAATCTTTGTAACTCTAATGAACAATTTTGAATGTAATATATATATATATATATATATATATATATATATATATATATATACATATATATATATATACATATATATATATTTTTTTAACTAACATAGAGCTAACGAATATAGTTCTGTTTGCATTTATAACTTAGTGGAAGGGAGATTAGGAAAGAGGAATGATTTATCTAGGACTATTACTGAAACTTCAGTTCCTGAGTTCTATGGACAGAAACATAGGGCAGAACAGGGGAGCTTCTCCTGATACCTTAGTTTAGATAGTACCAGAAAAGAGTGATGGACTCCACATATTATGATCTGTAAAGAGCCCCCTCAAAAGCATGAAAGGTCACCCTCTATCAAATTGAACAGAGGAGACTGATTGGAATGTGGCTCTGTGTTGTGCTATTATACTCATTGCTTTCCCTACAGCACTTTGGGGAACTTGAAGAATTTTCTTGGAAGGCAAGCTATTGAAAAAAATTACTTACCTTGGAAAAAGCCAGAGCTGCCCTCAAGGAATACTGAACTGTGCTGATTTAATGTAGCCACAAGCTTTGTGAAGAGGTGTATTCCTGGATGGACATCAGAAACACCATATGTTTTTACTAGAATTGTCTTAGAACTGTCACTGTTACCAGCCCAAGATACTCCAGGAAGCTGCTGCCAATAGAAGTGAGAGGAACTGCTCAGAGTACCCACCCCCCCGCCCAGGGGCTGCAGAGCAACTGCCAAGGGGAAGGGTTCTCTAAAGCTTCCAGTAAGTGGCTTCTGAGCCATTGGCAGGAGCCCTTCTGGAGGTAGTTGCAGTCGGAAGATGCACAAAAATCATCTGATCAAGGAGGTACTGACTGGTGTTCTCTGGTCACTCCCATATCATCCCTAGTGATTCTGGACATCCAAGAGGAAATTAAAGATTCAAGATAAGCCTTACATAATTGCATAATTCCGCCCATAAGGCATCCATCACTCTTCCATCATCAAATATTTATAGAGCCCTAGATATTGTCAGGACATATTCTGTATGCCAGATATAAAATGGTATGGATATCATTTGTATGGATATCATTTGTATGGATATATGGACACAGACAATAGGGTGCTGAAGGCCTGGGGTGGGGGTTGAGGGTGGGTTAGAAGGGGATTAATGGGGGGGGGAAAGAGGGACATATGTAATACTTTCAACAATAAAGATTAAAAAATAACAATAAAGATGCAAAAAATAATAATCAAGAATAGCACAGAAGACCACAAACTCTATTTCAGTTAGCCAAATCTATTCCAACAATTTAATTTGGTTTCATCCTATTCTGAATAAGAGAAGATCAGGAAGATGTTGTTCACACACATTCCTTAACTCCATATTGCCAGAAGCCAATTCCAGCATGTCAGCCAATTCCAGCTGAATCATCTGGAAATGGCTGAGGGCATTTCCCCAAACCTGCAAAGGATGCATAAATTGCTTGCTTGCTGCCAGACAGCTAAAGGCATCTTAATCTACATGTTATTGCCTCCTCCTGGCCAAACACCTGAACAGCCAAGGTAATTCTTCCAATCTGACAATGGATTCTGTATACCAAACCCTGGCCTTTGAAGTGTATATCTACCTTGACTTAGGACAAATTGTGTTAATAAATAGCAAAAGGTCCTGAGACAAGGGAGAACTTAGTTCCTTTAGCTAAGTCTTCTCTGGCTCCCCATAATGCCTTCCAAAATTATGTTTCGTCTCTAGACTCTTATTTAATTTACACACAGCGCTTCTCCAGATTCCTGAAGCCTTCTAGATGCTGGATCAAGAACCCCAGCATTACCATATCTTTATCTTTTTTATTGGTATCAAAGGAACCAGTTTATCTTATTTATATACCAAGTAAATAGCTAACCTCTATTTGCCATTATTTTAATCTCAAGTGATTATATACACCTCTAAATTCTCCAGATAATTTATTTGCCTTTGTCACTGTCTTAATCTGACTTAAACCCAATTTGATATGAACCTTTAGGATATAACAGCAGCCTTAAGTGGATAAAGGTAATTCATAACAATATACCTCTTTCTCACATCATTGCTACCAGATGGTGTTTTGCAATGAAAACAAGACTCATGCTACATAATTATGTAATAACACCAATAAAAAGACTTTATTAGTGTGAAAGCACAGTCCTACAACCTACTTGCAGTTCAGAAAAGGTCTCATTCATTGTTCTCTGTCACATTACCTAATACCTTGTATGATGACTGGTTCAAAGGGGGCACTGCCATGCTCTTAGGCAAGATGAGCAAGCCTTGCCCTAGCAGGTTTGGCTCAGTGGACAGAGCATCGGCCTTGACTATAGGGTCCCAAGTTTGATTCCGGTCAAGGTCACATGCCTGGGTTGTAGGCTCAGTCCCCACTGGGGGGCATGCAGGAGGCAGCCAATCAGTGATTCTCATCATTGATGTTTCTATCTCTTTCTCCTTCTCCCTTCCTCTCTGAAATAAATATATATATTTAAAAAAAGATGAGCAAGCCTTGTTGTTGGGTAGGGAATCAGAGTTCTCTAGGAGGGGACTTATATAGCACCAAGCTGTTGACCACAAGGTCTGAAGTATCCAGAGTAAGGGCTATTGAGCTTGCTGATATTTATACAGTATTCATTCAAGGGCAGTAGGTCTGTTGCTTAACTCCTAACAGATCACATCACCTGTCCTTAAATATCGATAATTCATTAATCAATAGATAAATAGCCACATGATATTGTTAATACACATATAGTTAACCTTTACAGTATATTTAAACATCATACTGTTTAACTAGAATGTTCTAAATATATTAGCACAAATATGATAAACATAACAGGATGGTTGTATTCCAAGATGTACTGGAAGTTGGTTGATAAAATATCACTACTCAAGTTATTTCCTCTAAATTTTTAACTTTTACACCTTATTTTATACCAAAGTAGCCAAAAAGCTACTTGGGGCCATGACATAAATTTTGATGAAGGGGGGAAAAAAAGAAGACTAAGGTAAAATCATAGATATATGGGAATTTGAGAATTGCAGAAAATTTGGTGACTATTCCATCCTGACCATTATTACTATAGGTGAATAAATAGACCAAAGATGTTAAGAAACATGTCCTAATTCACAACGTGACTGAAGAAGAGCAAAGGTGAGAATCCAGAACTTTGATTCCTAGTCTTCCCTTGCAGGCATTTGAATCTATGACTTTTATCATCATACTAGTGGCCTGGTTCACAAATTTGTGCACCAGTGGGGTCCCTCAGCCTGGCCTGCGAGATGGGGCCAAAATTGGCTCTCTGACATCCCCTGAGGGGTCCCAAATTGCGAGAAGGTGCAGGCCAGGCCGAGGGACCCCACTGGTGCATGATTGGGGCTGGGGAGGGACATGGTAGGTTGGCCAGCAGGGGAGAGACCGCAGGAGGGCTCCAGGACATGTCTGGTCCATCTTGTTCAGTTCCGATAGGCCAGATCCCAGCAGCAAGCTAACCTACCAGTTGGAGCATCTGCCCCCTGGTGGTCGGTGCATGTCATAGCGAGTGGTTGAGCAGCTTTAACATATCATTAGCATATTACACTTTGATTGGTTGAATGGCCGACGGGAAGACCAGACACTTAGCTTATTAGGCTTTTATTATATAGAATGTAGAAAATTTTAGGCTGGAATCACAAGTGCTATTTTGTGACCTTGGGCAAGTACTTAACCTCTCTCTGGCCCAGTTTTCTCACTGACAATGTGGGGGAATGACAATGACATCTACTTCAATATATTGTTGTGATCACTTCCTGAGGTAAAGCACTTAGAATGGTCTTGGCTACATTAACTTTATTGAGCTTTTATGATATGCCCCGCACTGCATTAAGCAATTCACAATTCATATTTATCACATTTATAAGGTAAATATTATCATCTCTATCATATGCATAAGTAAACAGAGGCTTAAAATTTGTATTCTTTTGCTAAATTAGTATTATTTTGCCAAATAGTAGAGCCAGGATTTGAACCAAAACAGTCTAACATCAGAGCTCAGTTCATAATCAATAATTGATTTCACTTAGCTTTAACATACGTCTATGTCATTATTATTTAATCCCTCCTATATTTCCCAGAGAACATGTGGCTTTGATTTTCTAATATTTCTCTATGATAAGCCATAGTTGCATTTTTATGAGTCAACCTGCAAAACTATTATTCTTCTCTCACCCTTTGCTCCATATATAACAACTGATATCCAAAAAGTCCATCTGATTATCAAAAATCATCATTTTTTTCCTGCAAGATTTCCTTCTTTAAGAGCTACCTAGGTACACTAATGGGAAAATATGTTCAGTTAGGTGTAAGAAATGCATTAAAGCACAATATTTTTAGTATAGTCTTCATATTTATAAAGGTTTCTTCCACAGAACATGTCAACTATCTCTTCAAATTATTTAAATAAAAATCCAAGGAAATAATTATACTGGGTCATATAAAATTTGATCCCAGTAGCAGAAAAAATAGCTAAGGAAGATCTTGTTAGGCAGAAGTCTGGAATTTTCCTCAGTAGTGGCAAAGGTGAAGTATGAAGAAAATTATGAAATAAGATGAATACCATAACCTAGATAAGCTTTAACACTTCTCAACTTCTTCATAATGCTTTGATTTACAATTTTTTTTCCAGCTCAGAGATTCGATGGTCTTACTAGTTAAGAAATTTAGACTTATGTTTGTCATCTGCAATGTTTTGAAAAAAATCTCATATTTACATAGTCTAAATAAAATATTTTAGCCCTAGCCGATGTGACTCAATTACTTGAGCATCATCCCATGCATCAAGAGGTTGTTGGTTCAATTCTTAATCAAGGTACATGACCAGGCTTTGGGATCAATCCCAGTAGGGGGAGTGCAGGAGGCATTCAGTCAATGTTTCTATCTCTCATCTCTCTCTCTCTCTCTCTCTCTCTCTCTCTCTCTCTCTCTCTAAATTAATAAAAACATATTTTTAAAAACATTTACCAGCAATTTACACTATATCTGGGAGAACAAAAATATTACAGTTTATTTAAAAATATGATCATTTATAAATCAGAGCTTTAATACTATGTGTCTTCATAAGGCCAAAGAAGAGTTGGTTTCCATCTAACTTATGACCATTCAATTTGTTTCAGAGAGTATCCTTTGCTTTCTAAAGGCAGCTTCAGATTCTTGGTAGAATCCATCTTTAAGGCTTCCTTCCACTTCCCTGCTTACAGAGTTCAGACTGGCATCTCATAAACCCACAATGGAAGTAAGAATTCCCATTGTATTGCAAAATAGCTTTTCAAGTGATTTTTTTCTCTTCCAATGACTAGGTCCTTAGGAATTCTCTGGAAACCCAAAGGAGGCAGAGAGATCTATTTTCCACATATAATACATGTTATATTGGTTTGCCCTCTGACATTAAAGGGAAAGTGTACAGTAAGTGTTCCATGTCTTCAAAATCAGGAAGTTTCTAGTCTTTCAGCTTAGGAAAATTAGAACAAAAAGGTAGACTCACAGCAGAACAGCAAAGGCACCACAGGATCCTCTGATGAGTTGCCCTTCAGGGAAGTAAAACAGTGCCCTTGATAACCATCAAGTGCCCAGATGAACTGGCCAGTTAATGGTTATATGGGCAGATTTGAACCTGCATCTTCTGGCTCCTCACTTAGATTCTGTTTACCCTCCACACCATGACCACGTGGCAGATTTCACATAGCTTGAGCATATGGTCTCTCCAAAGTGACATAAATTAATCACTTGTAACTCTCTTCTATTGACAATGTCAGCAAAAACTCAACTCTACAAGAAAGTTTCAGCACTTTTTCTCCCTTTAATTGGCAATGAGTTCCAATATTTATGGACACTTTGAAGAAAAATTTTTCTGTTGCTGTTCTACAAAGTAACATAGATTTAAAATATGTTTTGTTGCTAAAACATTTTTGGAACTGTCAACATTTAGAAAATAATTCAGAGTGTTTGGGACACAACACACCATGATCCACATGGAATGACTTTCAAAGCTGAAGAAGCTCTTTAAATAGCTCTGAGACCTCCCACTGTTCATGTTTTATTTGTGATCTTGAAGACAGACTGGTTCCTTCACTTCAGCCAGCTTGACAAAAAGGCAATATAAACTAATATCTACCCCCCATGAAATATATTGGAGGTGTATACTTTTAAAAATTTGCAATATATACTTTAATTTCCATCAAGGTATTTTATGGTTATGATAATGATGACGTTTGGTGGAGTTGGGGCTAGTAACAAAGTGCATATAAAAAAAAAAACACCCAGAAACCATAACCCCCCAAAAAAGGTATACCATATTTTTATATTTTTAAAAATAAAATATTTAGCCCTAACCAGTTTGGCTCAGTGGATAGAGCGTCAGCCTGCAGGCTGAAGGTTCCCAGGTTCAATTCCAGTCAAGGGCATGTACCTTGGTTGCGGGCATATCCCCAGTAGGGGGTGTGCAGGAGGCAGCTGACCTATGTTTCTCTCTCATCCATGTTTCTAACTCTATTCCTCTCCCTTCCTCTTTGTAAAAAATCAATAAAATATATATATTTTTTAAATAAAAAATAAAATATTTTAGTGTTAGAGAAAGTATCTTGGGCCACTTTTGTACATTTTTTACTTTGTTTCTTTTTGTTGTGTATATTATTTATACTTTAGATGTCTTTTTTATTTTTGAAATATGTAAGCTTTAACATATTTCCATGTATACTTACTTTTTATTAAGCATCTAAAATTTATGCTATCCACATTAGTTCTCTACAGAGAAGTTATATTCATGAAAAAAATTTATATTATTTGTTGCTTTGAATATTTCTCATTTTTTATAGTTTTAGAGATGTTAATAGTTGACTCAAAATACCTAATATTATGCTCTGACTCTTCTTTTTATGAGTTCAAACAAATGTATGATTATTCTATTTCTAGTAGTATGTTTTGCACTATCCAGAGTAAAGTGCAATTATAATGATAAAAGTATTGAACTTTCACTTCAATTTGATAGTCAAATTACTCTTATGACATTCTGACACATTTGAACAAATAATGGGTAAAAATACAAGTGTATACTCAAAAATAACCTCCCATACATCATAGAAAAATGAAGCACTGAAAGCCTAGAGTCAAGAAGCCCTTGATTCAATTATTGTAGGCTTTTATATCATCTTAATATTTCTTTTGAAAAATATCAAAACCACCCAAAGTCTCCATTTTGTTATCTATTAGATGTTGATGATAATGCGCGCAATATTGCCTTACAGAACTTGAACAAGTGATCTATTAAGCACCATTTATATTCCTACTATGAACCAGAAACTTCTTTATATTCACTTAAATACATATTAATCCAAAGCAGGTTTTGTGATCTCTGTGTCAGAGAGGAAAAGACAGAGATACAGAGAAGTTTAATAGGACTGCTGGTCAGTGGCAGAATTGGTGTTCATGTTGTCAGCCTGAGCCTTGATCCAGTAAGTAGTGAGCTCAGGGAAAAGAAAATACAAGTGTTTTTTTGCTTTATCTTTTTTAGTCTAATCTATATCTTACTAAAATCTAAAGTTCTGAATATTGACAAAAATTTTCCAAAAGTCTTCTCATACATTGAAATACATTGGTCTATATTTAAACATCAGTAGGCATTTCTTATATTACAGTTTGATGTTCTTTATAATTTCAAAGGATCAAAATCTACCACGCATTCAATTGGGCATGGCAAAATGCAGGTCTTTTTAAGGAGGAATTTCTGATCAATATCCATAGATTATTCATTAAACATTTACTTAAAACCTACTAGGTGCAATGCATTCTGGAGTAATTTAAAACATGTTCATAATAGATAAAGTTTGATATTAAAGTATTCCAGAGCAATCATTTAGCTCAATTGTTTCATCCAACAAATGACAAACCTATTTTTTTTTTTAAAGTCAAGGCATTCATTGAAAATCACCTAGATTCTAAATTTCTTACATCTAAATCAGTAGTGCTGCCACAGGAAAAGTCTGTTTTTAAAATATCTGTTGTTTCCTACTTCTTTCTCCTTTATAACATTTATGACAGCAGGCCATCAAGCCACATGTTCAATTTAGAGGTAAAGAATCCTACACTCACCCAGATGATGTTTCACTATGAAGACAACAGAGAGGCATTGTCAGGCACTTAAGGATAGAACAAACATCTTTGTTGAAACAACTTTCTTGATACAAATTCATGAAGATATTACTACTCTACTTTTCAAATTGTATTTATCTATGCTTTTTTTATTTGATTTCCCTTAGCATTTTAAAAATATAAATTGCACATGCACCAGGTTCTTTATGCTTCACAGGAAGAAACATTCTCTATTGAGACCCTAGATCAGTGATGGGCAACCTTTTGAGCTTGGTGTGTCAAACTTCGCCAAAAAACTGAGCATAACTCGGGTAGTGTGTAACTTTGAGGAAAAAACATTATTTCGCAAATGTTACATCCTCAGGAGCAGCAAATGTTTCATCTTCGGCATGCGGCCGGCCGCATGTCATAAAAAATGGCTACGCGTGTCAGTGCTGACACACGTGTCATAGGTTCGCCATCACTGCCCTAGATATACATTTCTGAGTGTCAGCCTCATCTACTGTTTCCCACCATCTACAATCCACCCTGTGGACTGTGCTTCCGGATGTGAACCACCCTACGAGTTCAAGGCAGTCTAATCTCATATTTTTTATCATATGTAATAAAATATAACCACATAATGCCTGTAAATAATGAAGCACCAGTTCCTTGCCCAAAATGCTTGGGGGATAAAATTAATTTTCTGTCTGATACAAAAGCCTCTTTCTTGGACTTTCTGCTGAAAATTTCTGTTTAAAAGCCAAATTATTTTCTGGGAAACATATTTTTTTGTAGTTTGAAAGTTCAATTGAATTCTCTTAAAATAAGAGGTAATCATCAAGAGTTATATTTATTGTGTTTTCTTCTTTTGAGTTTGGTTTTGCATGTTTCAACATTTAAAGACAGCACCCAACAAATGAGTACCAGCTTTGAAATACACTGTTGCTCCTTTATGTTTTTGTATTTTGCTTATTGCCCATTAAACCCCACTTTTTATTATTCTAATTTTTTCATTATTATGAAGGCATTTTCATTCTCTCTACTTCTCTTGAAATGCAAAGTTTTATGTATTAGATATCCCCTTTTTTAAAGAAATGGGACATTCTGAAGTAACTGAATGAGTTAGTACAGTTAAATGTACTAAGGGTGGAAACTTCAAATTTTCATTAGTGGTAAAGTTCAGATCAAACCAAATTCTCTTGCTTCCCTGTTAATATCCCACCTGTTCATGGAATGGCCTTTTATTCCCCTTAATTTCCATCCAATCTTAAACCTTCCTTTTTTATAGAGAATTTTATTTGGGTCATTATCGTGTCTTATCTTTATCATTGATCTTGATTGTTCTGGGGAGAGTAAAAGTATAATTTTCAGAAAGATAAAATCCTGTCTCCTGCACAAATATAAAATGATCACACTTAAAAAGATTTTACTTCACTCATTAATTAATAGAGAGCCAGTGAAATGTTATGACTCTTTCAAAGAACATTTTAGAAGCTGGGATATTTATGGGCTGGTAAAATTCCCAGATTAGATGCAAAACTAGTACATGTCCCACAGGGCAATAAAATTTTGGGCTGATCTGTTCAATCAGAGACAAATTATTTATATCTCTACTTGACAATATTTTAGAACTTCACCTTTAGTTGTACTAAGTCTGGGCCCTTTGTCAAGAGTAAACACCTGGTTAAACTGTCCAGACAGTCCCCTCCACCTCCATGGGGCATTTCAACTACATGCCACCCATCTGTTTTGCCTTATTTTCAACTATCACTTACTTTTTCTGCCAAAGGTCATTTCAAAGCTATGCAGCTGCTCTCAAAATTTGGAAACTAATTTTTATGTATGGTCTAAAGAGTGTGGGTTTCTACTTAAAACTACCTTTGTTGCCCTAGCCGGTTTGGCTCGGTGGATAGAGCCTCGGCCTGCAGACTGAATGGTCCCAGGTTCGATTCTGGTCAAGGGCATGTACCTTGGTTGTGGGCACATCCTCAGTAGGGGGCGTGCAGGAGGCAGCTGATTGATGTTTCTCTCTCATCCATGTATCTAACTCTCTATCCCTCTCCCTTCCTCTCTGTAAAAAAATCAATAAAATATATTTTAAAACTACCTTTGTTCATTCCTAGCTCAGATTCTTCATCCTTTTCAACAATTCCTCACAGAATCTACACAAATAGAGTGGTCACAAAGATTGATAGAAGGTAGTTATTGGACTTATAGGAATGTCATTGAAATGAATTTAAAAATATTAATCACACTTTTTCTTTAAAATGTTAAGAATAAATCACACTTTTATTCTTTAAAGAATTAAGAAGCAAAATCAACTAGTAGAAGAGTTTGTGTCTGCAACAATGCAAAAATCATAACTAAATGGGAGTGTTCCTGACAAGAGATGGGTTTTTTTAAACTGTTTTTAGTCACTTGTGTTTCTATGATAAAACCCAATTCCAAGAAAACTTAAAGGTAATTGCTTCCACATTTGAAATGGTGCAATGAATTGCTCACTGAAATTCAATGACTTTTTCACGTCTGATTTTTCCTATGCCAGTTTCTTTGAAGCTATATTGATGTGTGTTTTTTTAAATGATTCAAACCTTTGAATGCAATTAAACATACTAGATACTATTTTCAGCTCATTGAAGCAGAACTGAGATCAAATATGTGGATTGGTATTTAAGTCTATAGACAGGGGAATATCTTCCCTTTTCCTTTAGGTTTTAATGTACAAAGTATTTTGACTACTTAGATACATTTCTTTTAATCAACGTTGGAAGATAAAATAAATCAGAAATATTTTTTAAATTATTGGAAACTTTTTTAACCTTTTGCACTCAGATGTCAAGTGTGACGGTTATTGAATGTATCAATAATTTGAAATATAAAAAAATCCAAATAAATAAGTTTGTATGAAAAGAAACTCCAGTTTTTTATTCTACTGCCACGTTTTGTAAAATCTGGGGCATTTAAAAAATTAAATCCCGAGTAGAATAAAGGAATCGAGAAAAAAGCAAGCGAGTGCAAAGGGTTAAACCACTTCTGATAAAGAACTTGACTCCCTAATGAATATCACCAATAGAGGCTACTGGTATTCCTTGGGGAAAATGTGGAAATATACTTGTAAACAACCACTCACTTCTCTCATAGGTAAACAAGGGTGGCATCCGAAAGTCTTATCTAAGTCATATGTTAAGGGTTGTTTCTTGCACTAAGTCTATTCTTGAATATAAAGCTTTATTTTTTTTAGGACTTGGGCAAAGTTTAACGTTGTCTACTTTATTCCTTCTCAACTTTATTTTATTGATCTTCAAAACAAAAAGTGTACCTGACTGGTAGTTAACAAAGTCTTTTTTTTAAGTTGCCATAACATTTTATTTGATTATTTTAAAAAAGAATTTTTTTTTATCGCTGAGAGTTATTACAGATGTCCCAAATTTTCCCCCTTCTGTCCCTCTCCACTATGCTTTCGCCGCACACCAGTCCCTCCCCTTTCTATTGTCTGTGTGCATGGGCTATGCACATCCTATATAATAAAAGGCTAATATGCAAATAGACTGAACAGCCAGTGGAACAAACGAACAACCAGTCGCTATGACGTGCGCTGACCACCAGGGGGCGTGCGCAGAACATGGCTGGCATCAGCTGCAGTGGGATGGTGGAGCAGGTGAGCAGGGGCACCAGACCAAGGCAGGGCACCGGTAGCTGACATCGGGGCGAGCCTGTAGTGGTTACTGAAAATTCTTTGCTCCTGCACGGTGTGGTCCCACCCAGTGCTTGCTCCTGTTGCTGGAGCCCGGCACCAGCCCTGATCACTTGGCACTGTCAGTGGGTGCGAGTGGCGGCTGCTGGCCCTGATTGCCCCTCAGGGCTTCTCCACCTCCCCCTGCTCCTGAAGGGAGATCAGGGCCGGCAGCCACCTCTGACACCCGCTGCCAGTGCTGGAGCTGCTGCTCACACCCACTGCCAGCGCCAGCCCCACTCACACCCACAGCCAGTGCTGGAGCCACCACTCGCACCCACTGCTGTTGCCCAGCACTGGTCCCAATCGCTTGGTGCCATCAGCAGGTGCGAGTGGCTGCTGCTGGCCTGATCACCCCTGAGGGCTTCTCCACCTCTCCCTGCTCCTGAGGGGTGATTGGGGCAGCAGCTGCCACTCACACCTGCTGACAGTGCCAGACCCACTCACACCTGCTGCTGGTGCCGGCCCTAATTGCTCTGTGCCTTCAGCAGGTGTGAGCAGGGCCAGTGTCATCAGCACATGGGAGCAACAGAGGGAGCAGGGCTGCTGGCAGACAGGGGACCAGGGACTGTGGCAGGAGGGGCTGAGACCCACCCTTCTGCCTACCACAGCCTCATGGCCCACAGTTCCTTTCAAGGTGCACAAATTCATGCACTGGGCCCCTAGTATGCATATAAATTCTTTAATTAAACTCTTCCAGCCCTCCCTCCCACATTCCCTCTAGGGTCTGTCAATCCATTCCATGCTTCCATGTCTATGGTCCTGCTTTGTTCTTCAGTTTATTGTGTTCATTAGATTCCATATATTAGTGAGTTCACATCCCAAGTGCACATCAGTAGATGAGTGGATAAAAAAGCTGTGGTACATTTACACAATGGAATACTATGCAGCTCTAAAAAAGGAATGGACTCTTACCCTTTGAGGCAGCCTGGATGGATCTGGAAACTATTATGCTAAGTGAAATAGCCAGTCGGAGAAAAACAAACTCTTTTTAATGGAAAGCTTACATGCAAATTATATATGCAAAACAGATAAAATTGGAAATCCTCTGCTCTGGTAGAAGAAGAAAGTGGGAGCTTTATCAGCTGACACACTGTGCAACATAATCCCCAGCTCCTTGCACCTTGCATCCCTGGAAGAGACCCAGATCTCCTACAATTGACCTTGGTTAATTAGCTTGGTTAATTAGCTTGACTAAGCTTTAGACAGGGATATTAAGGTTTGAACTGCCTTTTGCATTTACTTTAGAAAACTTGTAATTATAATTCTAAATTCTTTCTCTATTCCTTTAAAATGTCTGTAAATATTCTTCTAGCCTTTGTCAGTTTTGCAACCCAAAAATATATTTCTCAAGATGTTGTGAGTTATCCTTTTGAAATGTAGTTATTGAAGGAGACAGCCACCCCTGTCTCCCAATGTCTGTAGGAGGGGTAGGAGTCTGACTTCAGTAAAGGACAATTAGCAAAAACAGATGGTCGAATCACATTGCGATCTTCCAGTACTGTTTCACCAGCTCACTGGGCACTAAAAAGCCCTCTCATCAGCTGTTTCAAGGGAGCTGAGTTCAGTCTCCCTCCACTGCTGCAATAGTCTTGAATAAGGTCTTCTTTGCCTGTGTAACTCCATCCAGTGCAATTTTCTTTGACACAACTTCTAGGTTAACTTGTTTGCATGTTTCCTTGCTGCTTTAACATTTACAAAACATGTGAAATCAGTGATAGGTTTGAATTTTGGATTCAGAAAAATCTGGAAAGATTGTAAATTAGTTTTGCTCATTAAAAAAAAAAAAGTAAATCACTAGAATTGAATGATGAAGTCTTAAAGTGACCAGAGAATCACAATGGTATGCTCCTTCTCTCTTTTACCTCTGAATTCCTAGAAGTCTGGAAATCCATCATAGTATTTTCACAATCTGTGTGTATGAAACCTTATGATGCTATTTATGTCCTGCTTCCCTAAGGTAAAACAGGGAGGCCCAGAAGCTTATTGTAATTGTTCTGTCCCCACATTCATGATGGAAGTTAGAAAATCCATTAAGGTCCTCTCTTCATTGCTCTTTACTGTATTTATTCAACAGGACACTGATATCACCAAATTTGGTGTCCAAATTCCAGTCCAATGAAACCAGAAAGGAATGAATGAATGAAGCAAAACAAACAAACCAAATTAATCTGCTGCTGCATCAAAAAGCCCACTGAACTTCCAAAAGAAAAAAAAGTGTTGTCAGATCTATTTAAAACAATGCTGTTTCTTTATTATTCGTTGCTTTCTGCCCAGTGCCTCTCCACTCCCCTTTTCCACCTTTAAGATTTGCATGTAAATGGCACGCCTTTTATTTCTTCAAAGTTCATCAGCCCCTTGTTGCTTACGCGGCTTTGAAGCTTTGCAACTTCACAAGTGGTTGCTGCAGAAAGAATTATGTTGTCACTGACAGAGGATTAGAACTTTTCTAGGTAAAAAATAAGCAGCAGGAGCAGATGACCTCTTAATACATAGATTGTGGTAGCAGTAAATGCACCTAAATGACAAAAAGAGAATTGCTAAGGGAGGGGATGGGAGAGAAATGAGAAACATTAAAACATAATTGCTAAACTTTTCTACACTGGAAAATTATTAGCACTTACTAGTGAGAAATCTTTTTGCCATGCACTCACCACTCAGGGGTTAAAATAAAAATACTCCATACATCAGTGGGGAGAGCTTGAGTGTCTTTAAATTCAGAGCTCTAAATATAAGTGAAGATATTAAAAAAAAATGAAAGAAAGTAATTGAGCCTAATACACAGGAATGCTAGCAATTCTGTTTGCCAAAATAATTTACCAAAAGAAAGTCAGTTGGCATTAGCATCAAAATTGTCACTGTCTTTTAACAATGTTATCTGGAAAAGTCATTGGCAAGGTCAGACAACAACTCAGAAAATAATTGAAGTGCGTTTATATAGGTTTCAAGTTGCACCTCCACTGGGGAAAATAAAGAAGGCAAGGGTTTCTTCACTCTACTAATCACACCAATCAACCAGATAGGCTTTGGTGGAAAGCATGTGGGGAGTGGGACTGGCTGGTGAATGAAGTAAGAACAACCACGCAAGAGGGTCTGCAAATAGTAAACCTCAGGTGCCCTCAGTCCTCACTGGAGGTCATAGAGAAGTTCCTGAAGAGACTGAGGGCAGCATATAGCACTTGGAGTTGCTTTTCTTGTCTCTATTACTTTTCTTAACAGTGGTGCCTTCTCTGTTTCCCACTAAGTTTGTAAAGAAGATCAATGCCTGCATCATACCATTTCGTTTGTACCTTTTTGTAGGAGTCCTTCTGAGGGAACGGTGCGGCTGTTTGTACTTGATCCTCCGTGGCAAGAGCATCTCTCCAGGACACATCTCACCGTAACTATAACTGTTGACCTGAAATATTCATCTCTTTCTACAAAGCCAGTGTGAAATGGCTCTTGTTTACTACCATTTGAATAAAACCGTAACACTGCCATCCATTCAAAAACAAATTGTCAATACTTCCTGGAATGTTCAAAAAGCATCCATGAAGCTGTATCTGAAGCTATAAACTGACATTTGAAGCCATCAGAAGATAATGGCAATCAGAGATCCATTAATAGAAAATCACTGCAATTATTGGCTCTTGTGCTTGAAAACATCAATTTTTTTTCTTGCCTAAAATTGCACGATCTCTTTACATGTTGTTGTAGCGTACCCCCATCTTACAAAGGACGCCTCTAGAAGTCGAATTATGGAGTCATTTATTAAAGGCTGGTGGCATACGAGGGGCTAAAGCTCCAAATCTCGCAGCCCCAAACAGTTTGCCACATCTGGCTTGTATTGGCAGAATATCACAAAGGTATTGATTACATCTTTGGGTCTGGAATGAGGAACCTGTTTCGTGCAAAGCTTTTACAGAAGCAAAATTAAGCAAATTAGTTACCTAAAGTATCTAAGAATCACTGAATCAACAGAAACACATTATCTGGGACCACCTGGGCAATTTAGAATAATTGTGCTGTCCAGATTCTGGGATCACTGAGTCAACAGGAATGCACTATCTGTAGCTACTGAGGCAATTTAGGATAATTTGTGCTCTTCTGATTCCAGGACCACTGAGTCAACCGAAACTCAGTTATCTGTAGCTACTGAGGCAATTTAGGATAATTTGTGCTCTTCTGATTCCAGGACCACTGAGTCAACCGAAACTCAGTTATCTGTAGCTACTGAGACACTTTAGGATAATTGAACTGTCATGGTTCCCAGAAGAATGTGCTTCGATGACCAGTGAGATCACAATCAATGGGATATTCAAACCATCATCAATGGAGTATTGGGATAGCATACATAAGTTCAGAAAATCAAAATAACTTTCTATTGTTTTAGCAAACAAATAAGTACAGAACCCAAACAGCAGTTTCTACCTGAGATGATTGCTACCATACTTCAATGTGAGATGTGTATGATGTGTTAAAGAGAGAAAAAGGAACCCTCGGGCACTATTAGTGGGGATGCAGATTGGTGCAGCCATTGTGGAAAACAGTATGGAGTTTCCTCAAAAAATTAATCGCTTATGACCTAGCGATTCCACTTCCAGAAATATATCCGAAGAATCCCAAAACACTAATTCGAAAGATTGGTATATTGTGTTCATTGCAAGATTATTTCCAATAGCTAAGATTTGGAAGCAACCCAGGTTCCCATCAGTAGGTGGGTGGATAAAAAAGCTGTGGTACATTTCTACAATGGAACACTATGGGGCCATAAAAAAAAAATCCTACTGTTTGCGACAGCATGGATGGACCTAGAGATTACAATGTTAAAGGAAATAAGCCTGTCAGAAAAAGACATGTACCATATGATTTCACTCATATGTGGAATATACTGAACAAAATCAAAAAACAAAATAGAAACAAACTCAGATATAGAAAACAGATTGGCAGCTGTTAGAAGGGAGGGGGTTGAGGGAATTGGGTGAAAAAAATGAAGAGATTAAGCAAAACAAAAACTCTTAGATGCAGACAACAGTATGGTGATTACCAGAGGAAAAGGAGGGTGGGGAAGGTAGAAGAGGGTAAAGGGGGTGGGGAATAAAGAGACAGAAAGATATTTGACTTTGTTTGGTAAACACACAATGCAATATACAGATGATATATTGTAGAATTGTACACTTGAAACCTACATAATTTTATTAACCAATGTCACCCCAATAAATCCAATAAAAAGTTTTTAAAAAAGAGAAGAGCTCTTTGTTAGTAATCAGGGCAGTGGGAAACCTATGAGCCTTGACCTGTGATTCTGGGCATCAAGAGCTAATATCTCCAGAACTGGACTTCTGGCACCTTCTACAGAATCAGGCCTGAGCCTTAGGGAGAAGAAACTGCCCATCACACTGAGACAAGGGGAGGAAGGACAGCAGAGGACAAAAGCATCACCACCTGATGGCAGCCTGTGACCTTGGAGTTGTAACCTGTTTTAGAGGCTGTCTTGCCTGTGTAGAGGTGTTACAATGCAGTTTCCCAGCAGATCTGAGTATGTTATCGTCCCTCCGATCCAGGTCACCTCTCCTGAGCACTCTTGAGTGTAGCTTCACTCCGAACAATGACAAATGCAGATGAGGAAGGAGGCTCAGCCTTCCCCTTTCTCAATGAAATTAAAGACATTTAAAATGAAGCCAGGAAAGTACAAGGACCTTGGCAATGAGCAAAAGATCAGGAGAGGAAAAGGGAGCTTGGTTTGGTGTCCATCACTGCGGCACATTTCTAAGGAAAGAAAGGTCCTTCCAGAGGTTGTATGAAATCAGGCAAAAAATAAAAATAAAAATAAAAAATAAAAGAAGAAGAAGAAAGAAACTGTGTCACTGACACACAGAAGATGAAGAGCTACTGGGGGCAGCTTAGAAGGCAGAAAACTGACAGTTTCTATCCATGTGAAAAATCAAGTTAAACTCATTTACAAGGGTCAGTCCACTCCTTTTTAAACCAAGTCAGGAATTGTTTGGAGGACTGGAGTATCCTGCAGGCTTATTAGCATTGTGAGCAGGGAATGTCAGTCAAATGCAAACATAATTTTTGTCTTCATAGTTTTCTATTCTCTGCTGAAAATGAGCTGGAAACCGAGCCCCATTTCAACAAGGAACTTCAAAACAGTCTGTTTAAAGTGGAGCTCCAAAATTAGATTTTCTCTAGACATTTAAGATACAAAACCCTTCACTAGGGAAGTTCAACAGTCAACAGTAGGTAATGATGCCCTCCATTCATCAACAAATATTGACCTGGAGCCTACATGAGGCAGGGCTCCTGCTGGGTGCTGGGGGAATATGGGTGAGGAAAATAGAGGGCAGCTTTTATGGGTATTCATTTGAGAACAGGGCATTGACAGTAACAGTGGATGCCTGGGTTGTCAGCAGATGGGAGTTTAATCAGCTCCACAAAAGCTCTAGGTACTAATTTGAGATTAGCATTTGGCATCATCCAAGCTCCAGATTCTCTCTCTCTCTCTCTCTCTCTCTCTCTCTTTCTATATATATATATATATATATATATATATATATATATATATATTATTATTGATTTTTTACAGAGAGGAAGAGAGAGGGATAGAGAGCTAGAAACATCGATGAGAGAGAAACATCGATCAGCTGCCTCCCGCACACCCCCCACTGGGGATGTGCCCGCAACCACGATACATGCCCTTGACCGGAATCGAACCCGGGACCCCTGAGTCCGCAGGCCGATGCTCTATCCACTGAGCCAAACCGGTTTTGGCATAAGCTCCAGATTCTCTTAAAGGCTAGAGTTCACCCAACTAGAACAGGGATCAGGAACCTTCGATTTTGAGCCATGTGGCCCCAGTTTCAGCAGCACTGTGTGTGGGTGGGAGCCCATACCTTGCATCTGGACTCGAGGATCCAAACCCTGATTCTGCTAATTAGTAGGTCTGTGATGTTGGGCACGATATTTAGACTCTCTAGGCCTCGGTTTCTTCATCTCTAAAATGGGTATAATAATAGCACTTCTCTTCCTCATAGGACTGAAGGTGTTATTATAAGAACTTTGCCCAACACTTAAGTGTTAATTACTGTTATGAGGACCTGCAAAGTCCAAAGCACAGACATTCTGGTTCTTTCCATGGAGTGTGACAAAATGAGTGTCCCAAAGGACCAAGATGAAACTGTTATATTTCGCATGCTTCCTGCCACCTCAGCCTCCCACACACCACACCTCCATAATCACCCCGCTTCTTCAGATCATTACTTGTTTCGGGAGCTGCACACTTTTCTTTTTCTCAGCCGTGTGCTGTTTATTTAACATGTAGTGATCTTCTGAGAGAAGGAAGACATAAAAAGGACCAGTAAATTAATTAGACTTTAAGTTCCATTTAAGCTACAAGATACAGCTTAGAATGTTTGGATAATTAATGCTAACTGCTTTAGACTTCATTCACATAAAGTCCTATGCACTCCAGAGCATGGAAATGTTTGCATAATACCATGGTCTCATGAAGGTCTCTCCAAATTAAATACAATCCATGGAGAGCTGTGATGACATTCAGTGGGCGTGGAAGGCAGGAGGAAACATTCTGGAGGAGATATTCTGAGCAGAGAATATCTCAAGTGATTCCACACATGGTTTCATAGTGTCCTGCTATCACTTGTCACCTGTATCATGAAGGGTCTGTCCCCAAGTTATAACAACATGCCAGCCTCTGTTTTAAAGAAGACGAATACTTGTGCTGGCAGAGGACACCCCCTCCTGCTTCTACACGTAAGTGGTAGGAATTTCAGCAACTTTTTCCAGAGAGCCCAAAGGGACCAGCTGCTTTGTTGAGACTTTCACCACCATCTGTGCCGTCCACACCTTTCTACAGATTCATCTGCTAATATTAAAACATGTTTTTGGCAATCTGTCTTTCCCTCTTCAAACCAAAAGGAAATATTTTGTTATGCCAAAGAACTGAAGTCATTTCCCCATCTTCTCAATGGTGTAATGTCTTTCCTTAAGTGAGACAGGACATTATTGTGCTGCAGGTTGGTGTCCAGGCTCTGTGTGTGTGTGTGTGTGTGTGTGTGTGTGTGTGCGTGAGATCTCCTTGCACACTCACACATGACCAAGATTTCATATGCAATTATCGCTTAACAAAGAGCTTAAAAAACAAGGACAAAAGATACCAGAAAAATGTTCCATTTTGTGGGAAAATCTTACAATAAACAACACTTTCTATTTCTCTTCTTTTGTTCTTCATAATTGAAGTCATTGATGTGAAAGACAGATCTTTTTTTCTTTCACAGTTAATCTTCCTGGCTATTCCTCCCTTGCAGACAAACAATTGTCTCTGTTGCTTTGCATCACTGACTGGGATCTGTGTGGATGGGCTCTTTTAAGATTCCTCCAGCATGTTGACTCCAGTCCAGAGCATCAGCCACTCGGGCCTCTGCACACTCCAAGGACCTGCTGGGTGGGCAGAAGGAGCTCAGTGAGCAGGTTTGCCCACCCTGCTACCCCAGAACCCCGCAAGTCTGAGCAAACCCAAGTTTGAATATAATTTCGTAGCTATTTATTCGATACTGACCAGCTCACTCCTGAAATGCAGAAGCGTTGGTTTCTGTGACATCAGTCACTGCGTGACCTTGGGACATCTTTCACATAGACAGGCAAGTACACCACAGTCCATGGGAGCCCCGCCAGCCCAGCTCCCCCTTCCCATCCTTTGGCTCCACATAGGATGTCTCATATCCCACACCCCTAGCTGCTCTCTTTCCCTAGCTTTCCATGACTCCTGTTCGTGAAGGAGGATCTAATATTAGCAATTGTACTACTATGAAAATATAAGCTGATGTTATATTATTCAGAGACATTTTAAAAGCCCTCTAATTATAGACTAAAAGCTGTCATGCCCTCAATAAACATCATTACATTCATCCTAAGTGTCACTCACTGTGCTCCATTCTGAAATCCAAAAATGACATTTGTAGAGTGCTTTAAAAATTTGTAAAAACCCTTTCACAGTTCAGTTCAGAATTCCAAGAGTCACAGCTAATAGAAATCATGTCCTTGCTTTGTTTCTTTTCTAACTGGAGTACAGTGATCATTGTTCTGTATTTCATAAGGAAGTTTAAAATAACAAGAGTGCTTCGAACAGATTTCCTATGAAAGTAGATCTGAAATGAACAAAAATAAACATTCCCACTTAACAGTGACTCTGTGAACCAGGAACAACCATCAAATCAATAGCTCTCCAATAGGTGAAGTGAGGGAGAAAAGAGATTGGTGCTCTCCATCAGTTCAAAACAGCTGAATTTTATGTGAAAGACTCTTTTATAAATGCCAACCCTATGTAAGATCTTATATTGAAGGTAGTTTTTCAAGAAAAAAAAAATTATTTCTTTTTTCTAAGCACTGAGGTCAGTGCCATGAATATCAACTTTAAAATGGCATTATCTTAGATTTTGAGAAACTTAGTGTATATTGTTATTTGATTTTGCAATAACATACAATGTAGATTCACTGAAACATTTATAGGGTATGTTAAACTCCCCCAAATACCACCAGGCAGCCTTAAGTGAGGAGTGAAAAGCACACCACTGGCCATCCTAGGGGTGTCTCAAGTAAGAAAATTTAGAAATGAAATAGTTTCTGGACTTTCATATCTGGCTTCAGTCATTTTATGGCAGCTCTTACAAAGCAAGGAAATGATTGAAAACGGGCAAAATTTCTGATATAACAATGAAATATTATATCAAGACTGATACAAGACTGAGGAAGCAAGTGCTGATAGGGAAACCATTTGATAAGCATGTCATTTGTCCAGGTGAAGAGTTTTGTCTCCAATAAATAGATCAAACACTGAAGAGATTTGCTGCTTTATAGCCTTCTCTTTCCCTGGCAGAAGTTTCCTGGAATAAACAATAAAGTCATATTCCTCTAGCTGTTCTACAGCCTCATGTACTTTATAGTAACACAGGTGTTTTAAGTCACAGGTGTCTTTTGGCTTTCAAATGTACAGTTGTTAAAGAAATAGACATTTTTTGTTAACATATTTATTCATGCCTTAAAAAATTATCATTATGTCCCACTATGTAAATATCATTGTGGTCAATAATTTAGAAACTGCCCAGATAAATAAAATGTCTTAATATTGAAGAGGTTAAGCAATCTATATATATATATAAAAGCCAAGCGACTGGAATGACGGAACGACCAGAATGACTGGTCACTATGACGTGCACTGTGGTGGCCAACCGGCCCAATTGGGGCCCCAATTGGCACCCCCTAACCTCCTGCATACCCTCCCCCTGGCTGGCCCACTCCCAATTGACCCCACCTACCTGGATTGGGGGCGGGGCCCACTGGCCAACGTCCCGTGGCCCCTTCCCCCAGCTGGCCCGCCCCCGGTCACCCCCACATTGGGGGCAGGGCTGGCCGGACCCCACTCATGCATGAATTCATGCACTGGGCCTCTGGTAAGAAATATAAAATTATATAAAATAGCAGTAAAAATTGAAAGCCATAATAAAAAAAAAAAAAGATGAGAGGAGAGAGCTCTGAAGAGAAAATAATTATTGTCATCTGGGAGATTTGGGGATAGAGGTGATGAGTTTGAAGACAGTAATATTGGGGCACATAGAGATGAAAGGTTGGACATCCCAAGCAGATGAATGGGTTGGAACAAAGGAAATGGACACATGTGAGAAACAGACAAAATCAGCTTAATGCAAGAAATGGGTGGAAAATAAAGTCACAGACAGATGGGGGAATTATACATATTGTATTTGAAAGCTAGGCTAGATTAGTTTTTATATTTTTTATTTGCTAGCAAATAAGAAACAAGTGATGGTTTAATACATAATTTTATACAGGCCTGTGTTCCAAGAAGATTAATCTGGAAGCTGTATAAAATATGAAACAGTCTCCTCTTTCTAGAAATATTGCACATTAGATCTTCCGCAAGCTTTTCTACCCCAAAATGCCTAAACATGTTGAATAAAATATAACAAACTTTCTCTGAAATGCCAAGCTTGCAAGAAATTGAGGGTGATCCACAGGGGCCAAAAATAGATAAGGCTGAATCAGCTCCCGTTTACCCCTCAAGGAAGCATGTTTGCAAGGTCATGCAGGGGCCAGGGTAAAACCTTGCAACCTTGCAAGTTGGTGACTCACATGTGTGTATTAAAAAGCCTGAAGAATTGAAAGCTAATATTTCAGGGAAGAGCAGAGTGACAAAGAAAATCCATGCACCAGCAAAGGGAGACCATACGCTAGAACTGAGAATCCAGAAAGCACAGCCATACCTACATAAAACCTCTTTTAACTACATTGCATTGCACACCAGGAGATTTGTGCTTCTATTTGCTCATTGTTAAACTATCTAATATGTACAGGGTTGATCATTAAATGATTATTTATACCTGCTTGTATTCCTGAGTTTCATAATTGCAGAAAGTTACAAACATATCAAAAGTAGAGAGAATAGTATAATTGAACCCCCATAAAGCCATTACCAAGTTTCAACAATAATAAACGCATAATAAATCTTGCTTCTTCCAAAACTCCACTCACTTTCTCCAACTCCAGTTTATTTTGAGGCAAATCTCAGATACTCTTTAATTGTATTCCATAAATACTTCAGTATGTATCTCTAGAAGGTTAAGACTTTAAAAATGTCCACATTAGCATCATAAAAGACAATAAAATATTAGCCATTATTTCTTAATATTATCAAATCAATTATCAGAGTTTCCCAACTATCTCATAATTTTGTTTGGTTTTGTTTTTGCTTAGAGTTGGTTGGACTGTGCCAAAATGCATTTGATTGATACTCCTCTCAAGGTTTTAATCTATGGTTTCTTCCATTCTTCTATTTCTCAAAATTTGTTTGTTGAAAAAAGTGGGATATTTGTCCTTGAGCATTCTAACAGTCTAGATTTTCCTGATTGCATTTGATTGATGTTATTTCAGGTTAGCTTGCGTGTTTTAGAAAGAATATTCTATAGGTGGTGGTGTGTACTTTCCATTGAATCACATCAAGAGGTATATAGTGCCTGGCTGTCTTTTGCTAAGATTAATCAGTTGGTTTAGGAATTGTCAGCTTGATTTATGCACTATAAAAATCCCCATGGCTTTTTTAGCTTGTTGATCATTGCTTGGATCCATTTTTCCATTAATATTTTAAAAGCTGGTCTTTCTATAAAAAAAAGATTATTTTCATCAAAAAATTTTCATCACTCTGAGATACAGTATATATAGTAAGATCAAGTTATTTCTTCGTTATGTCCCTTTATTTATGAGTTTTCAAAATAATAAGTTGGTTTTCTGGGATCCTCTACAGGCCACCAAAGATTTATTTGGAAGCATTATCAATCCCATTTGACCATAGAATAATAACCTTGCTGGTGTGTTTCAATCCATTGGCTCTGGACTATTTTAGATTTTGTCTTTAGTAACTTTCTTAATTTGGCGGCACAATAAGATGGTATAGGTTCATCTGGTCCTTTTCTTTAGAATATCTAAAAATAGTCCATTTTCCAGAGAATTTAGACCACAATCTAGACAATGGAATGCTCATTGCTGCTGGACTGGTCAGTGTTTCCAGGCCTTTCCAGTGAGTGAGCTAAGAAATACTTTTTAAAAGAAAAACATGTATTAGGAATTAATACTTACATTTCTAATACAAATTTAGAAATCAGGGTTTATACCTACATTCTTTAAATTTTTTTTTGCAATTTCTCTAAAACTCTTGATTACTAAGACATGTTTGAAACTTTACAAAATACAATCACACACAAATACACAGAAAAGTGAATAGAGGAGAAAGATTACAGACCAAAAACCACTGAGAAAACCATTCCTTAAACGTTTCTCATACAGGTTATCATGCCTCATTGGAGAAGGATAATATTTTCTGATTATTATATTAGAATTTCTAAAATAAATCCCCCCCCAAACAAACAAAGGATGTTGTTTAAGAAAAAAAATTACTTCATTCTAAATGTAACACAATGTAAATTTTAATCATGTGCTCTAATCTAAGTGATGGATTTTCTTACTTAGGGCAAGTTTTCTTGTCTCATGTGGTAAAGAATATTTATCTCCAGCCATTGTCTTCATGTTACTTTAAGTAGAAAGTTTAAAGCATACTTTTAATATATTTATTTAATTTATCTTGTATTATTTACTCAAACAAAAATTCGAAAGATAAAATAAACAATATTTCATATATGTATCCATTGCATTTTTGAGAGTACAACAAACCCTTTTGCTCTGAGTATCCACACACATATCCTATATAATAAAAGGTTAATATGCAAATAGACCGAAAGGTGAAACAACTGAACAACTGGTTGCTATGATGTGCGTTGACCACCAGGGGGCACATTCAGAACATGGCGGATGATGGCAGCAGGTGGCAGAGTGTGGAACATTGCGGGTATCGGCCATGACGAGGTGGTAGAGCAGGTGAGTGGGGATGCCAGACCAAGCGGGGGTGCTGGTTGCTGTCATCGGAGCAAGCCTCTGGTTGTTACTGAAAATTCTTTGCTCCCGCGCACCACGGTCCCACCCGGCACTCGCAACTGCTGCCAGCGCTGGCCCCGCTTGCACCCGCTGATGGCATGGAGCTGGCGCCAGGCGCCAGCAGCGGGTGCGAGTGGGGTCGACATCAGCGGGTGGGAGTCGGGCTGGCACCCATCAGTGCGTGGAAGCAGCGGCTGGCAGACAGAGGACTGGGAGGCCATGTTGGGAGGGGCTGGGTCGGGGCACAGAGGATGGGCCAAGACCTGCCCCTGTGCCCACCCCAGCCTCATGGCCCACAATTCCTTTCAAGGTGCACGAATTTATGCACTGGGCCCCTAGTCTCTCTCTCTGTATATATATATATAAAGCCAGCAACCAGAATGACCAGAACAATCAGAATGACTGGTCACTATGATGTGCACTGTGGCCGGCCAACCAGCCATGGCCCCTCCCCCAGCCAGCCCTGCCTCTGATCAGCCCCCCCCCACACACCCGATATGGGATGGGGCTGGCTGGCCAACCTCCTATGTCCCTTCCTCCCGGCCGGCCAGACCCCACCCATGCACACATTTGTGCACTGGGCCTCTAGTATTTATATAATTATTTAGGCTTAGTTTTTGTATCTTACTAATGACAGTTGCATCTTATCTTTAATTAATATCTCGAAGCACAATACATGCTTTAAGGCAAGTTTTAACCTTAACTAAAGTGGAAGTATAGCCAAATTCAAGTAGTCTTCTTGTTAACTCAGAGTGTTTAAGGCCTATTTCTTGTCCTAACTGGTTAGAGTATCATGCTGTTTGGCAGTGTGAATGGCAGTGTATACTGAGAATATGAGCTCTGCCATTTTCTTTTCTTTGCTTGTGCTTAATTACTCATATCATCTTCTGATTTTCCCTGGCATTTTATTTTGTGAAGGCTGGTTTACTTAAAGCTAGATAAATAAGCTGTGAATCCATTATCAGGACACAAGGCACTATGTAGCTAAAAAGGAATAAGTGGGGGCACCACTGTTCACCCCCACACTCACCCTCAGCCCATAGAGGAGCTCCCTGTTACCTGAGCCAGGTAACAAACAGGTGAGCCTCTTTAGTGTGGGAAGGGAGAGGGCCATATCTAACTAAACTTGTCAACTGATTCAATGTGTGGGATCAAAAGGAAAAAAAAAGTATTTGAAAAATTGTTGATGTTTCCCACCTGGTGCTTGGAGGGTTGGGGTGGAGATGGTGGTGACAGTAACCAATGTAGTAACAAGGCACAGAGCAGAAGAGATTTTGGAGAAGAAAGTGTCAATTCACTTTGGGGCACCAAACCTCATATCTAGGGGCCAATCTGTATATTTAATTGGGGAAGTTAGCCTGGAATTTGGTGGATGGCTAGGTCTTGATATAAATTTTTGGGGTTAGTTCACAGATCTTCAATAATTGAAACATTATAACCAAGATAAACAAGGTGAACAATAAAGAAAAGAGTGAAAACAAAGAAAAAGTATCTCTAGAGAATCAGATTTTGAAGGCTGGAAGAAGGGAAAAATAAACAGTTATAAGAGGAGAGTCAGAAAAACAGAGTGCCCTCAGGGAAGAAAAGGGGAGTCTCCATGAAAAAGTGCTCAATAATGTCCAAGGCAGAAGGGATTTCCTTAAAAAGAGTGAGAGATAATAATTCATTATAATCATTGCTTTATATATTTTTCTTCTGAGAGAGAGAGAGAGAAAGAGAGAGAGAGAGAGAGAGAGAGAGAAATTCCTAGATAAAGGTATGATTTTCGAGGTAATGAGCAGCAAGGGAGAAAGCATATTCAGGTTTTTCTTTAAAGCAGTTTGGCAGCGATAGAAAAAAATGAAATGCAGGTTTGATTTTCCCTTGATATTGTATGGAAGCAGGATGAGGCATCTTGAAGTTTTTATACTGAAGAAAGACCCAGTGGAATGAACAAATTAAAGGTATACAAAATACAAATCACTCATTGCTGGTGGGAATGCAAATAAGTCCAGCCACTTTGGAAAACAGCCTGGCGGTTTCTTACAAAACTAAATGGATTCGTAGCATTACCATTCAGTAAGCACACTCCTTGTCAATTACCCAAAGGAATTAAAACTATCTCCTCACAAAAATTCAGCACATAGCAGCCTTACGCATAATTAACCAAACTTGGAAGCAACTGAGTTGTCCCTAAGTAGGTGAATGGGTAAATAGCTGTGGTATATCCAGAAAATGGAATATTATTCAGCACTACAAAGAAATGACCTATCATGCCAGGAAGGAAACTTTAATGCATATCACTAGGTGAAAGAAGCCAATTTGAAAAGGCTACATATTGTATGATTCCAATTATATGATACACTGGAAAAGGCAAAAGTATGGATACAGTAAAAAAAAAAACAATGGTCACTGGGAATTGGGAAGGAGGAGGAAGGAAGGATGACTAGAGGGAGCACAAGATTTATAGGGCAGTGAAAATACTCTGTGTGCTACTATAATGGTGAATATATTTGTCAAAACCCATAGAACACACATCATCAAGAGTGAGCCCTAATGTAAACTATAGACTCTGGTGATATGATGCATGAATGCAGGTTCCTCTAATGTGACAAATATGCCACTCTGAAGGAGGATATTAAAAATCTCTGTACTAGCTTCTATCACTAAACATACTCATGGGACCCTGATTCAGTAGGGACTGATTTACGACAGCTGGTGAGTCACTGTTTTAGTCTGTCTGCTATAACAGAATAACATAAACTGGTGGCTTATAGACAACAAAAATGTATTGCTCTCAGTTCTGGAGGCTGGGAAGTCCAAGATCATGGTGCCAACAGGTTTGGCATCTGTCCTGATTCATAGGTGCTGCCTTCTTGCTGTGTTCTCATATGGTGGAAGGGGAAAGGAAGCTCTCTTGGGTCTCTTTTATGAGGGCATTAATCTCATTCTTGAGGGCTTCACCCTCAAGACCTAATCACCTTCTGAAGGTTCCACTTCCTAACACCATTACCTGGAAATAGGATTTCAGCATATCAATTTGGAGAGGGTGGACCTGAATATTCAGGCAGGCACAGAATCTGGTGGGGATGATGTTGAAAACATTCAGATTCCCCAAGGCAACACTGATCAGACCTCTAGGAGTATTGTCCCTCTGCCCAATGTCACAAGCATGAGAAGTGATGTCTGTACCCAGAAGTAATAATCATGCTTTCATCTTCACTGAGTGGTTCTGCAGTATAACTTTGGCAGTGTTTTGGCTTTCTACCCATCAAACCTGAGTCTTTAGCCACCTCAAGTATTCTATGAATTACTATATGTTCTTTAATATATTCCTTTCCTTCCTAATAGCAACAAGGAGTTCTTATTTTTTCAAGAATCAAGATTAATACACTGTGAAAATTGGAAAATCAGTTCATTAGGACCTTAATTTCATCACCTGTAAGATCAGAGAAGTGCCCTCCTTAACTATCTCCAAAAGTTGCTGTGAATCTCAAAAGGGATTGGGAAAATACAACACACTGTAAAAGTTGGTAAACATATTAGATAATTATTAAAGAACCCACTAAACAGGATGGAAAGGTTCTTATGTAGCCTAAAAATTAAATGTTTTAACTTATTTGCAAAACACATCTTGAATGTGTTCTTAGGTTGCCTGGTAACACATTTTATCCCCATAGATAGGTTTTAGTATTTTGATTGTATCATCCTCTCTAATAAAAGGATAATATGCAAATTAACCATCACTCCGCTACATAAACCACGCCCACCAGCCAAGCCACACCCACCAGCCAATCAGGGCGAGTGTTCAAATTAACCCTAGCTAAGATGGCTACCATTGGGTTTCCCTGGCAACAGAAGAAGCTAAGCTTTCCACACACTCTGGCGGGCCCAGGCCTCCACTCAAGAATACAAAGTTTCAATTATAGAAGGTAAACAAATCCAAGCGGCAGCCACGGATCCAACAGGAAGCTTGGCTCCACTCCAGGCTATAAATTTTCAATTGTAGAAGGTAAATAAATTCCAGATATGAGGGCCTCTGCTTGGGTCACCAGCAGCTTGGCTGGCCTGCAAACCACCACAGGCCCCTTGCTCAGGCCTCTCCATGCCCCAAGGGAACCCCACCCTGATCCAGGACACCCTTCAAGGCAAACCAGCTGGCCCCCACCCGTGCACCAGGCCTCTATCCTATCTAATAAAAGAGTAATATGCAGATTGACCATCAATCCAACACACAATATAGCTGCCCCCATGTGGTCAAATATCCTGCCCCCATGTGGACACAAGATGGCCACCACAAGATGGCCAGCAGGAGAGGGAAGTTGGGAGGCACCCAGCCTGCAAGGGAGGGCAGTTGGAGGCAATCAACCCTGCAGGTGATGGCAGTTAGGGGTGACCAGGCTGACAGAGGAGGGAAGTTGGGGGCAAACAGGCTGGCAGGGGAGCAGTTAGACATCAATCAGGCTGGCATGGGAGTGGTTAGGGGGTGATCAGGCTGGCAGGCAGAAGCGTTTAGGGGCAATCAGGAAGGCAGGCAGGCGAGCAGTTGGGAGCCAGCAGTCCTGGATTGTGAGAGGGATGTCATCATAAAAGAGTAATATGCAGATTGACCATTAATCCAAACAGGCAGTCGGACATCTCTCAAGGGGTCCCAGATTGGAGAGAATGTAGGCTGGGCTGAGGGACACCCCCCCCTCGGTGCACGAATTTCGTGTACCAGGCCTCTAGTCCCTTATAAACTTATCCTCATTACTTAAGAACAAAGGGGAAAAGTATGTTGCTTTTGTAAAAAAAACCTCTGGAAAAATCCCCATTTCTGAAAGAAAGGATACGATGTTTGCCATTATTTTCTTATGGGATAGTGACACATGGATAGTCAATCACCATCATATTAAAAAATTCACTAGTTTTACATCTATTGCTTATCTTATCTAATAAAAGAGTAATATTCAAATTGACTGTCACTCCAACACACAAGATGGCTACCCCCATGTGGTCAAAGATGGCAGCCCCCATGTGGACACAAGATGGCTGTCACAAGATGGCCGGCAGGGGAGGGCAGTTGTGGGCAATCAGGCCAGCAGGGAATGGCAGTTGGGAGGGACCAGGCCTACAAGGTAGGGCAGTTGGGGGCGACTAGGCCTGCAGGGGAGGGCAGTTGGGGGGAACTAGGCCAGCAGGGGAGAGCAGTTAGGGGCAAGTGGGCTGGCAGGGAGGGCAGTTGGGGGGAACTAGGCCAGCAGGGGAGGGCAGTTAGGGGCAAGTGGGCTGGCAGGGGAGGGCAGTTAGGGGTGACTAGGCCTGCAGTGGAGGGCAGTTGGGGGCAACTAGGCCTGCAGGGGAGGGCAGTTAGGGGTGACCAGGACAGCAGTGGAGGGCAGTTGGGGGCGAACAGGCCTGCAGGGGAGGGTAGTTGGGGGTGACCAGCCTGCAGGGGAGGACAGTTAGGGGTGACCAGGCCTGCAGGGGAGGGCAGTTGGGGGCAACAAGGCTGGCAGGGGAGCAGTTAGGCATCGATCAGGCTGGCAGGGGAGTGGTTAGTGGGTGATCAGGCTGGCAGGCAGAAGTGGTTAGGGGCAATCAGGCAGGCAGGCAGACGAGCGGTTGGGAGCCAGCAGTCTTGGATTGTGAGAGGGGTCCCAGATTGGAGAGGGTGCAGGCTGGGCTGAGGGACACCCCCACCCCATGCATGAATTTTGTGCATGGGCCTCTAGTCCTATATAATAAAAGCCTAATATGCTAAGTGTCCGAGTGTTAGACTGTTCAATCAGTCGCCATGACATGCACTGACCACAAGGGGGAAGATGCTCCAACTGGTAGGTTAGCTTGCTGCTGGTGTCTGACTGATCAGGACTGGGTGAGATGGGCTGGACATACCCTGGAGCCCTCCCGCAGTCCCTCCCCGGTCCCGATCGTGCACCGGTGGGGTACCTCAGCCTGGTCTGTGCTCTCTCGCAATCTGGGACCCCTTGGGGATGCTGGAGAGCCAGTTTCAGCCTGATACCCGCAGGCCAGGCAGAGGGACCCCACCAGTGCACGAATCTGAGCACTGGGCCTCTAGTATTTTTTTTTAAATATATTTTATTGATTTTTTTACAGAGAGGAAGAGAGAGGGATAGAGAGTTAGAAACATCGATGAGAGAGAAACATCGATCAGCTGCCTCTTGCATACCCCCTACTGGGGATGTGCCCGCAACCAAGGTACATGCCCTTGACCGGAATCGAACCTGGGACCCTTGAGTCCACAGGCTGACACTCTATCCACTGAGCCAAACCAGTCTCGGCTGGGCCTCTAGTATTAAGGTAATGTCAAGATATAAGATAAAAGCAAGGATTTCAGTGCAGTTTCAAAGCCCATTTTAATATTAGAAGTGCTTATTTGGGCAACCCCTTTTGTAAAGAGACCATTAAGAAATGTTTATGTGAGGTCTGTTACTCAGATTGCTGTTACTGTATATGCCCTCTCCATTCCAGTTTGACTGGTGCTCCTATGATTCAAGCCATGAAAGTTCAGCTTTAAAGGATTTTATCAGAAAAGCAGTGCATGTTGTGGTTACCAATAGGATACTTTGCCTCCTTTACCCCCTATTTTTTTAAATAGAAACTGGCCTTCTCTTCATTTACATATTTATTGAGGGAGATTCCATATTAATTGTGACTATGCCCTCCAACCACAGAGGTGAATCTGACCAGGGTGTTCCACTCCTATCAGATTTTCCTAGAGTTCATTGATCTAGAGATGAATATTCCACCTCAGCTAGGTGACTACTATTCTTTCTCTCAAGATATTTGGAGTTATGAGATCTGCTAAGTATTTTCTCTAGTAAGGTATACAATTTGGGTGTTACTGGTAGCTATGATTAGCAGGTATCTGAAAAGGTGGATTTTTAAAGGGATGGGATGGCTCCAGTGTATGGAAAGGAGAACAAACCACTTGGTAGTCTTCAATCCACTGGTTCCAGAGGTCCCTAACTCCACTGCAGCCTGGTTCTTCCTGAGGATTTGTTCTGCCATCAGGTTACTGGTAACCAAGTCTTACTTAACCTAGTGATCTTTGGAGTCAGAGAGCCTAGTACTATTTTTGTTCCTGACCATTTGACCATTCCATCCCTAAGGCTCAGTCCCTCATCTGTAACACTGGGTCAATATGTTCTCATTAGATTATTATCAGGACTAAAAATGTGATGTGAGTAAAATGTCTAGTATATTTCCCTAACAGCTGCTTAACAAATGTTTCTCTTTCCCTTCGTCTGAATTATTACAACTCCTTTTTTTAAGACTTTTTAAATGTAATTTAATTTTAATTTATTTCAGAGAGGAAGGGAGAGGGATAGATAGAAACATCAATGAGAGAGAATCATTTATTGGCTGCCTCCTGCATGCCCCCTACTGGGGGGGATCGGATCGAGCCTGCAACCCAGGCATGTGCCCTTGGCTGGAATTGAACCTGGGACCCTTCAGTCTGCAGGCCGACACTATCCACTGAGCCAGACCAGCTAGGGCTATAACTCCTTCTTAACTTAGCTCTTCAAAACCAGTGTCTCCTCTCCCCCTTGTACCCTTCACACCCTAGCCAGCTCTGACTATATCATTCACTGGATCAAATCTCACAAACAGTACTTCTCTTTACTTCAAATTAAATCAAAACTCTTTGATCTGAATTTTAGGACTCCATAATTTTCCTTTCCAGCCTTCTCAACAGCTATCCTCCACATCATCCTCTGTGCTCCAACCAAAACCAACTACTGGGTATTACATTAACATACATAATTATTCATGCCAATTCTTACATTTTATTTGCCTAAAATCCCCTTCCCTTCCTTTCTCTTTCTCCCCGGTCAAGAAGTTACCTATTGCTCAAAGGCAAGCCCAAAGATCAGCAAATACATAAAGGCCATCTTGTCTACCTGGTGCCTGGTAGGAGCTTCCTGTCCTCTGTAATCTTATAGTACTTAGGTTTATTTTTTTACTCTTACATACAGTTATGTGTAAATGTCTTCATTCTCCTACTAGTTTATGAGCCCCTTACACTGTCTTACTTTGCTTAACTGTATAATGGGATAAGAATTTCTATATTATAGGCTTTTTATGAGGAATACATTAGATAGAGTATGCTAATAGAATAACTGAATGTAAAATGTACCTGGTTGAAGAATAACTTAATTTTAAAAGATTTTAATGAATGATTAGGTTGCATTCACCTTAGAGTATGGTGACTGCTGGGAAGGTTTTGGGGGAATGATCAGCCTCAGACAGAGCGAGGTGCTTGAAGGCCATGTGTATAGTTATTGTTCATTCATTCCCTTACTCAAGTATTCGTTCAACAGCCACTTGTTTTGTGGAAACCAGGAGTTAGTGAAACATTATGTTAGATGGTACTCAAAACTGCAGGTAAAGAATCAAGATTTTCTTGTGACCTGAGGATTACCACTCAGAAACTGGTTCTTCTCTCACAAGGATCATCTCTCTGGGTCTAAACAGAATGATGAGACAGAGAAAGAGAACGTGATAAAAGTTACTATTTATCAATAGGCATGTTGAATGCGCTATGTTCATTATTTCTGTTAATCGACATAACAGATCTGCAGGTCAGTATGAACATCTTTGTTTTACAAATGAGAAAATGGGGGACTGGAGTTTCAATGACTTGTCCAATGTCACTGGGTTAACCAGCGCACTGAGATTGGCTGACAGGACATTTGCCCAATGACTGGTCCCTCCCTCTCCGCGGTGTGGCCTTCAATTTTGTATCCGTTTCACAGACTGTCAGGAACCTAAAGGTACCACTTCCTCATTTTACTTGATGAGAAAAATAAGCCTCAGAGAAGTCAGTAGAGTTGCTGAAGGTCTCCAGCCAGCCAGTAAAATTCCAAAAGGAGGCTTCCACTCCCTATGGAATAATCACTCTGGCATTTAACACCTGCAGCCTGGTTCTGGTCTCTGCGTCAGCTTATAGTTTCTCTAATGATTAAGCCTCACCTGCTGACCTCACTCTCTGTGTTTACACATAAGACTTTGTCAGCAGTCTTCCTGCTCCCGGGAGGAAGTGAAACAGACAATCAGGCCCCTGCTTGTATAAAACACATGGGCCTGACTTCACTCCTGCAAGGCCTTGGGAAAGGGAGGACAGGGCCCCTGTGCACCTGACAAAGCTTTAAGTGCCTTGACCTTTGTAAAGTGGAGCTTAACTTTCTCTTTCAGCCTTTCCGTGAAAGGCCTTTCCTCTGCACTGGGAAGAAATTTTCATTTGAAGGCTTTAGACTCCTAAGGCCTCAAGAGTAGTTAGGTTTTGAAATGTTTAAATATGGGCAATAGGGACTACAGGTTCCTGCGATAGCTACTCATTGATGTTTTGAAAGGACCACAGAAGTTGTTCTGGTCATGCTCCAAGCTGCTCACACAGCAGGAGGCCAGCGCATTAGAGCATCTCTCCACTCAGCTGGGTAATGACAGGGGACCACTGTACCAGTAGGAATCATTGCAGTGCTGCTTTCCTCCAATCTGGTCTGCCCTGATCTGAGGATCTCCACTCAGAAACTCATTCTCTGGCAACGCAGACCGTTTTCCTGGGTCTAGAGGGAGTGATCAGACAGAAGATGTCCTATCATTTCTAAATCACTGGCGCATTTTTAATTTAGAACGTGGAGTGGGAGGTAAGGATTCCTAGCAAAGTGGTTGAACCAGTTTCCCAAACTGGGATGCTCAGGAACAGACAATTTGTCCAAAGACAGAGAACTCTGCTAAAGCTCATTCACGTATTTATTATGTCCAAAAAGAAAACTTAGCCACTCAGTTTCAAACAGCTGTCTTTGTCTTGTTAGATTACTTCAGTGGGTTTTTAAGAGAAAAGGAAATAACCTTTTTCAGAGGTACACAGCTACTCAAAACTCTAAAATTACTTTTTTTGTTGTTTCTAAACATAAAGATTTAAAAAATAATTTGATACAAAGGCATCCCATTACCATTGTATGAAAGCTGATCAGCTGATTAGTGAATCATTAGTAGGAATTTGGGTGCGTGGGGGCAGTGGTCATAATACTCATTGCAAACAGTTTTGTTTTGTTTTATTTAAAATATGATTTAGCACAATGTATTGAGAAGAAATGATTTTGTATGCACCCATGCACTATAGAGCAATCCTATGTGTCCAGTACTAATTCATCTAACCAGCAAACATTTTGTAATATCCTGTGTAGCATAGTGTTAGGAGCATAAATTCTGGAGTCAGACAGCCTGCCTTTGATTCCTGGCTCTGCCACTCTGACTCTGAGTAGGTCGCTTAGCACTGGGGACTCAGTTTCCCTTTCAGTTATATAGGTAACTGAGAGTGCCCAGAACCGCATGGGCTGTAGTGAGGATTAAGTCTGTGTGCTAGTTTCCTGGTGCTGCTGCAACAGAGTGCTACAAACTAGATGGTGTAACACAATAGAGGTTTATTCTGTCAGAGTTCTGGAGGCTGAAAGTCTAAATCAAGGGAATGGCAGGGTCCTGCTTCCTCCAAAGCCTTCAGAGGAGGATCCTTCCTGCCTCTTCCAACTTCAAGATGCTCCCTGGTGTGTGGACACATTGCCCCAGTCTTTGCCTCCATTTTCACAAGGTGTTCCCTCCACCTATCTATCTTCACATGACCTCATCTTAACTAATTGCAGCTACAGCAATTCTATTTCCAAATATTTGAGGGAGATTCAATTCAACCTGTAAAAGTTTATTTATATATATATATATATACTGAGTGACCAGATTATTATGATCTCTGAATGCATAATAATCTGGCCACTCAGTGTATATCCTATATAATAAAAGGCTAATATGCAAATTATCCCCTCGACCAGGAGTTCAACCAGCAAGCAGGCCAGCCAACCACCCATGTCCCCTCCCCCTGGCCAGGCTGGCCAGACCCCACCCAAGCATGAATTCATGCACCGGGTCTCTATTATATATATATATATATATATATATATATATATATATATATATCCTATCTAATAAAAGAGTAATATGCAAATTGACCATCACTCCAACACACAAGATGGCCACCCCCATGTGGTCAAAGATGGCTGCCCTCATGTGCACATAAGATGACTGCCACAATATGGCCAGCAGGGGAGGGCAGTTAGGAGAAACCAGGCTTGCAGGGGAGGGCAGTTAGGGGTGACCAGGCCTACCGGGGAGGGCAGTTAGGGGCAATCAGGCTGGCAGGGGAGCAGTTAGGCATCAATCAGGCTGGCAGGGGAGTGGTTAGGGGGTGATCAGGCTGACAGGTAGAAGCGGTTAGGGGCCATCAGGAAGGCAGGCAGGCAAGCAGTTGGGAGCCAGCAGTCCTGGATTGTGAGAGGGATTCCAGATTGGAGAGGGTGCAGGCTGGGCTGAGAGACACCCCCCCCCCCCCCCGCGCCCCATGCATGAATTTTGTGCACTGGGCCTATATACACACACTGAGTGGCCAGATTATTATGCATTCAGAGATCATAATAATCTGGCCACTCAGTGTATACCTGGTAATTCAGGCAATTAGCATGATAATGAATCAATGACTACTAAATCCAACTGTTACTGATATGCCTTTGAACTTATGTTTAGGGGGTGGAGATGTAGAAAGAGACAATATGCAGAAAGTTGAATTGTATATATGTAGTTTACATTGACAAAAAGTAAATTATTACCTCTTTGCATTCATTATCAGGCATTATAAAAACTTAACTTTATGATTTTGTACTCCAAATAGAAAAGTTCTGAACTCCTTTTTTTTTTGTTCCAGCCCCAACTCTCTTTAATGTTTTTTCCTCATCTTGTTTTGCTTATGTGTCCTGTTCAATTCAAAACTTCCTCAAACTGCATTTGAGCAATTATATTCTGACTATATTTTCAATCTCAGTAAAATTATGCCTCCACTGCTGTTTGTTTCCTGATAACTTCTCTGAAAAACAAATGCCCTTTGAAAATAATTGCTTTTCTCTTTTACTACATAAAACCTGGCAGAACAATTATAAGACTGCTTTTGGTAAAAAATATGTATAACGCTAGAAACCTTATTTGGTTTTTACTGCATTCTTATATTGCAGGATAGATGCTATCTTTAAAAAACTGTGATTTCTACTTATGTGAATAAAATAATGCATTTTCTTTAAGATGTATTCTTGAATTTTATCTCTGAGCTCATAGGATAGAACGTTTCCATTTGAACTTCCTTGAAATGAAAACATAAATTGTGGCATCTGGCAAGATTGTCTTAAAGGCAAAATCAAAATAATGTGACTAAATTATTCCAGAAATGGAGAGTTCTTATAATTCTCTATATGGCAACTTGAAATTTGTTATTTTGTTTTTCATGCAGACAATTTCCTCCCACCTTGGTTCCACTTTTCAAAATGGACTAGAAAAGAGTAATGTGCTCACGTGTCATCCTTTTTCTAAAAACCTGTCAAGTCTTCTTTTGTATTATTCAGACTGCTCTGGAAATTCACCTTCTCCACAAAAGTGTCCTTAATTGAGTTAAATTCAATGAGTATTATTGACCACTTGCTATATTCCAGGCAGCATGCTGGGACACTGAAGACACACAAGAAATATAATGTGTAGGATAGGCTGTCCAAGCTGAGAAAGAAAAATAAAGAGAATAGCTTTGCTGGCCAACCCCTCCTACTACAGTGTACTGTGTCTGAAGCTGCTCACCAGCACGCAAGGCATTCAATTCTTAGTAGGCATCTTTTAAGAGTTAGGTCCCAGAGATACCAACAAATAAATGATAGACCTGCAGTTATTAAGGATGAGATGCTCCCATACACAAAAGTGGAATAACAAGATGGAAAAAAAAAACACACATACTTTTCAAGTCCTACAAAGACAGTACACACAGAAAATATGGCAGTGTTTTAGACATCAGAGATATTGGTGGGAGCTAGAGCAATTTCAAATGGGTTTTGAAGGTCAAATTCTAGTTGGGGTGTGACAAAAATTAAGAATTTGGTAAGTCCTGGGGCAAGACTGTTTAGTAAGGAGAAACAGGGTAGTACTGAGAATGCTGAGAAAAGAAACCAATAAGAACACAAATCAAGCAGAATCCACAATTTGAAAGAGAACCAGGGTCAAACACTAGAGGAAAAGAGGGTATTGGCACAGAAATGAGGAGAATGAGCAACAATTGGAGTGATATAGGAAGTGGCTTCCTTAAGTCACTTAGGAGCTGTCCATGGGTGTGGGGCATACGAGTTAGAGCCTGAGGGGAAAGGAAGGGACAGAGGTAGAACTTGAGAGTCAGCAGAGGAGAGGTTAAACCTAAAGCTGTGAGAATAGATGAGATTGAAAAGGGAGGAGAGAAGACAGGGTTGAAGAGTAAAGCTAGGGAAAAATTCCTCAACTGTTAGATACAAAGAAGATATAGGGATTCCCAGCTGGAGGTATAATCCTGATAGGACAGCAGATTGGAATCGCTCATGAGGGCATGAGCTACTTGGTTTATTAACAGGTATTACTCCAATCCTATCTCCCTCAAACTCAACCCCAGCCAAGTGCAGTGCCAGCTAACAGACGCCATGCCACGTTATCCCCCAGTCCCAAATTCAATTCATATTTCTTCCTCAAAGTAAAAGGTATATATATATCAAATTCCTGAGCCTTTCAACATTCTGCAGGGTAAATTGACTTGCTGCCCATTGTTCTCTACCTCTATAAACATTTTGGTTTGACCTTCCTACTTCCCATTAAATCATTTACTATTTCAATTCTCTCTTTCACATAATGTGAATTGGAGTTACAGATGTCTCCAAGTTTCAAAGAATATGAAGTTTTTGTTTTATTTATTTATTTTTTTGTCCTCTTCATTTTTCCTAGGTGAGTTTCAAGAGCAGAAGGAAGAAGCAAGGAATTTCATTCCTCTTACCTTAGGGACCCTTTTGGCTAAGAGAAACAATCCATTTATCAAATAAAAAGAAATGCTGCCCTAACTGGTTTGGCTCAGTTGATAGAGCATTGGCCTGTGGACTGAAAGGTCCCAGGTTCGATTCCGGTCTAGGGCATGTACCTTGGTTGTGGGTACATCCCCAGTAGGAGGTGTGCAGGAGGCAGCTGATCGACGTTTCTCTCTCATCGATGTTTCTGACTCTCTGTCCCTCTCTCTTCCTCTCTGTAAAAATCAATAAAACATATTTAAAAAAAAGAAATGCTGTATTTGTTTTCTGCCTACCGTACTTGAGATATTGAGAGATTATGATATCCACTGAGAAAATTATATCCACTCTGAAACAACTTCCTTTTATTCAGTTTTAATCTCAGCTTTAATATCCAAAGCTCTTAAGAAAGCTTGTATTACAAATGGTAGCAGCAGATTTTAGCCAAATATAGTTAATTTCCTCAAATGAAACTTGTCTCAATCATGTTATATTCTTTTACAACTGGACATGGAAAAACGGCCAACATTCCCAAATAAGAAGAGTATAATCACGGCACATAGCACTGAAGTGGGAAATTTAGTTGCATGTGCATTACAGAAATTTACCTCCTGGTGCCACAGATGGAGAAAAGAAAAATATTTTTTTCTTAGTATTTAGAAATTTTGACCATAAATTTTTGGTGGATACAAGTTGCTTATTCCCTAAGGAATGATAATTAATAAGTCTCATGTGAAGTAACTTTTATAAATATTTAATATGCTTCATTGGATAGAATGTAAACTTTGAAACTAAGCTTCATAAAACACAAATTAGAAGTAATAATCACTAATATGTGGCCTCATTGTTGCTTCTGATACAAACTGCCCTCTGTTGTAAAATTAATACAGCACATCTCAACTTGGCTTTTTTCCAGGTTGACATCTCAGTTCTATTAATAAAGAGAATTTTAACACTCTTACTTGGAATTCCATCACTCTTACTTGGAATTTTTCTGAAGATGACAATGGAGACACTTCTGAGGTTGGGCAGAATATTTTATGTCAATTCTCAAAACACCACCATAAGTAATTTGCTTTGCTTAATGGTGAATCCAGTGAGACTTAATTATTCATTGGCACAAAGCATAAAATAAGTAGTCCACTAAGAGGTTTGATTCAGGCAAATTTAGAACCTAACACAGACATTAGCCAATTCACCCTTCTCTAATAGATTATACATTACTTAACAAACTATAAGGTTTATTCAGCCATTAACACTGATGGGCTGTACAGGCATAATTCCCTGTAGCATTTGTGGGAGTCGTCCAGGATAATCACACTGGCCGAGAGAGGAACAGGCTTTAGAACATCAGCCTCTAATCTGTAATACTCATCCTAGTTCATCAGGTCCTCTTGACTATTTTCAGTCAAGACATCTTGTGACTGAAGTAGATGGGCATGATAAATAAAAGGGAGAAGGGTTGGAAAATGTACAATAATGGAGTTTCCAAGCAACATTTCCCCATTTAAAGAATGTAGGGCTTAAAACAGAGCAGCAAATTATTCCAAGCAGTTGGCACACTACTTGACCTCTACGTCTACTTTTGGGGGAAGGCTCCAAAGTTAGGACTAAGAAAGGATGCCTTCTGCCTGAGTTGTGAGCGTGCTTGATGACTACTAATTGCACCTGTGTTGAAGTTATGAATTGATCTATTTAGAGGTTGGAATCAAATTGGAATGGAAAGCCAGGGAGCTGAGTATAGGCATCAAAATCAATGAGACTGGTAAAGAAGAGTGAATGATAGTGTCTTGACCTAATGACCCAGATCACACAGGAAAGTGGCCAGACTCTCCTCCCTGATATATTTTCCTCACTAGGAAGACAAGAGTCTAATCCCAGGAGCTAAATGGTGTCAAGTGGAAAGTCTGAATTCTAAATTTTATTTTTCAGTCATTTTCCGGCTGTCCTTCTAACAATGGCAATAATCATATTTTATGAATTGAATTTGATTCATTTTTGGAGAGGATAAGTGTTTTCTCTCTAGTCTAACTTCTTGTCCCTAACAATGACAAAGCTGCCCAATAGTCAGGTAGATGGGAAGATAATGAGAAAAGTATAAACTTTATTTGAAACATTCTGATAAGAATATAGTCAGGCAGCAGCATCCAGTAATTGTACCAGTGGTCAGGACCTTATCAAAACTTGTAACAGTAAGCAAGGGGAGGTTTAAAAATAACACTTATGGTCAGAGCAGGGCCTGTCAGCTCTGTTAGAAGAAAGGGCAGCTCAATCTGGAAAGACATCTCTGTGTGGAAAGGCCAGTGCTTGGGGGAAGATGAGACAGAGAAGGGAGCTTCAGTTCTCTGTGGAGCGTTGTCAGCCCATACTGAGAATAACACTAATTATATTAAAGGACGGCAAGCCCCAAGCACCTCAATGTAACGTGACCCAGGATTCATGCTATACTATAGTGCTCTATGAAACAGTCATATTACTTGAGAAGGTCACTTTAACTTCTAAACCAACCAAATGTTTGGAAATTAAGTGATGTAATTCACTTCATCACAGTGTTACTTTATGTGGGAAAGTTAATAATCATCTCTATTTTACATGTATAATCTTTTTGCTCTACCCTCAGGAAAACAAGGATGACTATTAACTTTCCCACATAAAATAACACTTTAGACAGTTTCTTAATACAGTAATTAAAACATTATTTTCTTCCAGGAAAAATAAATCTAGCCTCTTTTTAAAAATTGCTGTTATGTTTTATTCTGTTAAGTATCTTCCTAGTTTTTTATATTTATATATTCTCTCAAATTTTCTTTTTTTAAATTTCTTTATTGATTAAGGTATCACATATTTGTCCTCATACCCCCATTCCCATCCCACACCCCTCCCCACACATGCCCCCACCCCGCTGTTGTCCTTAACCGCTGGTTAGGCTCATATGCTTGCACAAAAGTCCTTTGGTTGATCTCTCCCCTTTACCCTCACCCTCCTCTGCCCTCCCTCTGAGGCCTGACAGTCTGATCCATGCCTCCTTGTCTCTGGGTCTGTTCTTGTTCATCAGTCTATGTTGTTCATTATTTCCCCTAGATGAGTGAGATCATGTGCTATTAGAAATACACTTATAAGAACCGAAAATGAGACAAGCAATAATGGTTATGGTGACAGGCAAATGAATCAGTCTGTAGTGAGTTTCTTTCTGGGCCAACAGTTCTTTTGAGACCCAATTTCAATGTCCAACAGTTCCTTATGTGTACATGTCAGCACTGACATTTCAGTTCTGGATGGTAGACAAATGGTGGTAATGCAGGTCCGACTCTCTCTGGTTTGGTCCTGGGCAACCTGCAGTGATGCACATCTGCTAACTGCTAGTATGGGAAGGCCACATCAGCGTCTTCCATCTCTGGACTGCTTCTCTTCTGTCTTCATGGAGTAGTCCTGTCGATTCCTCTCTGTTGCTGGAATCCACATGGTCTCGGAGTTGTATTCTGAAAATATACAAACATATTCTTGACCAAAAGTTAATAAAGGAATATTTTCTATAAATTTGACTTGGGATCCTATTTCATTTTTTGCCCAAATGATTTTCCTCTGGCTTGTTTTGTCACCTTGTGTGTTTTTCATGGGTGTCTTGCTTTTAGCCTTACAATTAATTTTCTAAAGTATTAATTTTCTAGATGTAATTTACTTACAGGATATTTTTCCTTACATGATATTTTTCTACTATCCCCTCCTTTTTTCATTTAAATGTTAGGAGGCTTTTGAAAATTTTATAATGTAGTCTTGATGGCTTTTAAATTTTAATTTTTTGCACTATAATATTACTGTTTTAGGTTTATTACATGGTGCACAATTTTATCATGAGATGAAGTACCAATAAAAATTTTAGTTAACACTTTAGGAACACCTTTTTGTCCAGTACAATTAATTTTTCTAGAATATTTGCTTGTTTCAACTAGCCAATTTAAATTTGCCTGAAAACTTGACTACTATTTTACTGTCAAATTTATTACTCTAACAACAATCTTATTTTACCCTGTAAATATTAGTGGGATTATTTGCCTTCTTGAGTAGGTCCTGAGCATTCCTGGTGGTAGGCTGGATTTAGATATCATAAACCCACTTCCCCACACCATGGGTACAAGACAACTCAAACAATTCTTGTTGGAGTGAGAGGGCAGCTGCTGTCAGCCAAGTCTCTGTCGGTCACCTGGGTCCTGATCTGAGCTGGGCATGGGAAGCACGAAGCAGCCATGGGGGCAGGAGACCTCCCTCAGAAGGGGCTAGGGATCAGGCCCCTGCAATGTTGGGGGGGTGAGGTCTGTGCCCCACCTCTGTTGATCCCCAAATTCTCTCCTGATGGCCCCTCTGCGACTGTGCCTGTCTTAGGTTGTTCCTTCCTTGAGGAATCTTACCCATCTCTGGCTAACCAGCCATCCTCCGGGGCCAACCAGGGTGACGTGAGGTTCAGTTTTGTCTCCTTGGTAGCCTATGCCCCCGTGGCCTCCATGCCCAGCACCTGCCTTAGGATCCCCTCGCCTGCTGGCGGGGCCCCAGCACTGATCACCTATCTTGTGGAACCCAGGTTTCTTCTCCAGGGAGGGCTCAGTTCACCCCACTGGGTGAGAGACAGAGCCATGGCACCAGTCATCATGAGACTTCAACCTTGACATGAACAGAGAGCTCATGCAACAGCTGTGAGCAATTGAATTGTGAGAAGAGGGTCTCTCTTGGCCTAAAGGGTAAGAGGGACCAATATAGAATGCTCGGGTGCCTTCCCAGGAGGCCCTCTATACAATGAAAAGGATTAAATCCTTACATGTCCTTTTTAAATTGCTGCCAGACATTCAAAGAATTAGGTTGTAAGTTTGCTTGGGATAATTGTATATTATGCTGTTGTAATTCTAAAGTATCAAGAGATGTGTTAAGTTTGTCTCCAAGCACCAAACAGATGATTTTTTTTTTTATCCCCAAGGGTGCGAGGAACTATTATAAGTACTGGGGGTGATCCAAATCTGGGGAAAAATTTAATGACAGTGTAGAATAATATCATGTAAGGATATTCTTTGTTCTAGTCCATGGCAATTCCCTTTCAAACTGGCTGTTCATTTCTTTTTATAAAGACAAGATCTTAGTTACTTTTCCTGCACCTCTACCGGGGGCAAGTAGTGATAGTAGTGACACCCTTTCTTTGGTGTACACACAAGCCAGAAACCTCTCTTTAATTGTACACACAAAGGGGCATTGTTTTGATTTTGTGTCATACAAAAGGGAAGCTGGGTGGAGACCCCTGTGTATTTATACTTTCTTGCCCCACCCATGGACCTCCTGGATGACCAAGGTGTTTGGTATTATTGGTAACTACATTAGTCAGGGGATCAGCCCACGTAAGGGGTCTTACCCATGAAGGGTCAGGAGCATAAGACCAAAATACTTACCCTCTTGTTCCAGGTAAAATTACCGTACATCTGATGATTGCTAGTGTGGCTAGAAAGGCGTTCTCAGGCATTCTTGGGTTTCTGGTTACCTCACAATTTCTTCCCTGAGGTTTGACATTCTGATTGATGTTTCTCTGTTTCTGGATCTATTTTTTCCCCATCAGTTTATGTTGTTCATTATATTCCACAAATGAGTGAGATCATGTGATATTTGTCTTTCTCTGCCTGGCTTATTTCACTAAGCATAATGTTCTCCATCTCCATCCATATTGTTGCAAATGGTAAGAGCTCCTTCTTTTTTACCGCAGCGTGGTATTCCATTGTGTAGATGTACCACAGTTTTTTAATCCACTCATCTGCTGATGGGCACTTAGGCTGTTTCCAAATCTTAGCTATGGTAAATTGTGCTGCTATGAACATAGGGGTGCATATATCCTTTCTGATTGATGTTTCCAGTTTCTTGGGATATATTCCTAGAAGTGGGATTACTGGGTCAAATGGGAGTTCTATTTTTAGTTTTTTAAGGAAACTCCATACTGTCTCCACAGTGGCTGCACCAGTCTGCATTCCCACCAGCAGTGCACGAGGGTTCCTTTTTCTCCACATCCTCACCAGCATTTGTCATTTGTTGATAATGGCCATTCTGAAAGGTATGAGATGGTACTGCATTGTTGTTTTGATTTGCATCTCTCTAATGATTAGTGATTTAGAGCAGGTTTTTATATGTCTCTTGGCCTTCCTTCTGTCTTCTTTCGAAAAGTGTCTATTTAGATCAGTTGCCCATTTTATTGGGTTGTTTATCTTCTTTTTGTTAAGCTGCATGAGTTCCCTGTAAATGTTGGAGATTAAACCCTTATCATTGACATCATTGGCAAATATGTTCTCCCATGCAGTGGGCTTTCTTGTTGTTTTATTGATGGTTTCTGTTGCTGTGCAAAAGCTTTTTATTTTGATGTAGTCCCACTTGTTTATTTTCTCTTTAGCTTCCATTGCCCTAGGAGCAGTATCAGCGAAGAAGTTCTTTTGGCATATGTCAGAGATTTTTCTGCCTGTAGATTCCTCTAGTATTTTTATGGTTTCCTGTCTTATGTTTAAGTCCTTGATCCATTTTGAGTTTATTTTTGTGTATGGTGTAAGTTGGTGGTCTAGTTTCATTTTTTTGCATGTATCTGTCCAATTTTCCCAACACCATTTATTGAAGATACTGTCTTGACTCCATTGTATGTTCATGCCTCCTTTGTCAAATATTAATTGAGAATAGTGATTTGGATCGATTTCTGGGTTCTCTATTCTATTCCATTGATCTATATGTCTGTTCTTGTGCCAATACCAGGCAGTTTTGAGAACAGTGGCTTTGTAGTATAGCTTGAAATCTGGTATTGAGATCCCTCCTACTTTGTTCTTCTTTCTCAGGATTGCTGTAGCTATTCGGGGTCTTTTTTTACTCCAGATGAATTTTTGGAAAGTTTGTTCTAGGTCTGTGAAGTATGCCATTGGTATTTTAATGGGAAGTGCATTGAAATTATAGATTGCTTTGGGTAGTATGGACAGTTTGATGATGTTGATTCTACCAATCCATGAACATGGTATGTTCTTCCATCTGTTTATGTCTTCCTCTATCTCTTTTTTCAGTGTCATGTAGTTTTCCGCGTATAGGTTTTTTACCTTCTTAGTTAAGTTTATTCCTAGGTATCTTAATTTTTTTGGTGTGATGGTAAATGGGATTGCTTTTTTAGTCTCTCTTTCTGTAAGTTCATTATTGGTGTATAGAAATGCCATAGATTTCTTAGCATTTATTTTGTATCCTGCTACTCTGCTGAATTCATTTATTAAGTCTAATAATTTTTTGATGGAGTCTTTAGGGTTTTCTATGAATAGTATCATGTCATCTGCAAATAAGGACAGTTTTACTTTTCTCTCAAATTTTCCTAAGGCCTGCCTGTACCATTCTATCACTGGGTGGTAATTTTAAAACAATAACTACACTTATTAAAAACATAATAATAAATACATTTAAAAGTAAAAATGCTAGAATATCTTGAAATTTAAAATAATCTGAGTCCCTCATATGCCTGAGAAAAAATATTTGAAAATACACAAATAAAAATAAATCCCTAATAAACAAGAATTTCTTTTAAAGGGACAGGATGATGATAATTAACTGTTCAGTATTTTAACACCACACTAGACATAAGTGGGGACATTCTAGTCTCATATATAAATGTCTCTAATTATGTATTAATATTATACATTTACATGTCACAGTATATTTTTTTCAAGATTTTGAATATTTTACCCTCTTCAATCTTCAGAACAACGCCATTACACAGGTAAGAAATGCATTACATCTCTAATTTTACTGGTGAGGAGACAGAGGTCAAGGAGGTTAAATAATTTGCTGAAGATTACAAAGTGTGCCTGTGAGAGAATTGGTATAATAACTACTGTCTCACGAGCCCCTGCTTTCTAAATGTGAATGCCATTCTCTCATAATTAATAAGGAAAGCTTATGTTCCAAAGTTGGCATATTCATGCAAAAGACATTTAATTCTCTTGGAAAGATAGTTCATATTCATCTAGCTTTTTTACCTGCACATCTTACTTGATATGTATTTGCAAAGAATGTGTTATTTCCATTTTATAGTTAGAGAAACCAAGGTCTAAGGAAGTTAAATGTTTTGTCAAGATCCTGAAGGTAGAATATACAGCATACCATAGTTATAGAATTTTTCCTTTTTATATTTTTATAAAGACAGACTTCATATAGGCGTAGATAAATAATTATCATCAGAAATAGTAGTTTCTGATGTTAATGATCTAGGTTCTTCACATCCTCCTGTTCTGTCATTGTCATATTTCCTCTCTTTCTTAAACTTGTTACCTCAGATCTGAAAGTGGCTGCTGCAGCTCCCAGCACCATGACGACATCTGAAGGCAGGAAATAGAGAAAGAATTGGGAAAGGAGGCTGGCTTGAGAGCTCAAGATCATAGCTTTTTTCTTTTGGTCAGAGAGAAAATAAATATTTCCTAGAAAATTCCCCCAAAACATCCTCTTCTTACATCTCTTTGGTCAGAAAATCATCTTATGACAACCACCTTATACAAGGGATATGAAAGTATCTTTTTTATTTTGTCCCCAGTTTCATATTGTCAGATGGGCAAGGTAGATCATGGCTAAAAATGGTGTCGGGGTTTGCCATTCATTTCCTCTTTTTCTTATTTCCGTCTCACCCCTTATACTTGACCTGAGTGATTTCCTTCCAAGTCATCATCTGCACATTGTCTCAGTGTAATTTGCTAAAATTATTTCCTTTTTGATTGACTCCAGTACTACCTATCAGTGAGACCATTTGAGGACAACAGGTTCCCGGGCAGGTTTTCCTCAGGGACACTTCATAGAAGGCTTAGAGGTGCTCATCAAAATTGAATTCCTATAGCATTTAATATTTACTCCTTATGGAAGTCCCTGGTGGAATTGTGAAAAGGAGGCCCTTGAGCTCCATCTCAAAATTCAAAGAGAGTCATGTCTATTCTAGCTGACCATGAACTAGTTCACCACAGCACTGGCCTCATTGGGAGTGCCCAAAGGCACAACTCATGGTGCTAAAATCAGCATATGCCCTGACACTGAAAAATAGAAAATAATGGTCAATAACTTCTTCCCATTTGGGAACATCTTTTTTCTCCAAGTTGATACTCATTCCTTTCCCATCATAGTTGGAGTATATCTGTGCACCACACCAAAGATCAGTGACCCATGAGAGAGAGAGAGAATAGTGAGAGCTACACAGGCTGTAGAAAGGAAGACATGTATACATTTCAGAATAATAAACAGCGGCTACTTGCCAAATCACTCAGGAGCCAATAGACCTCTTCAATTTCATAATTCAATCAACATTTATTTAGTGCCTTCTATCTGCCTGCCATTGATTCACAATTGAATTATATGCAATCCCAGCACTCAAAAGCTTAATTTGGTAGGGGAGATATATGAGTACATAAAAAAATACACTTATTCAATCCTCACAAAGACCTTTGACTCTAAAAATGGAAAAAAAGTGATATATGGGTGGCTTGAAGAAAGCTGAGAATATGGAACCTTTGGGCTTCCTTTGGCAGTGGGCGAAGGCTGCCCTTCTATTCTTGGAGCACAGCGGTCTCCACTTTGGGGCAGTTGTCTTTAAGTGGATGCTTACTTAAGTCTCACCCAATCACCTCATCTTACCAACACACCCACAAGTAGAGTTAGGTATTTGTATGCTTCAGGGTGAGAAGTTCAAGATCAATCTGGAAAGCAATAGCTTACACACAAAGAGAAATGCAAGATTTTGTTAATTTATATTATAAATTAATTGTATTAATTAATCCTGGCATAAACCCAGAAATATGTATGGGAATGGATTCTAAGAGAATTAGACTTAGGAGGACAGAATATTTTTTTTTTTGACATATGAACACTTATTAGGGGTCTTGGATTTAATGTGTTGGCCTATGGAGCTGGTTGTGACAGATTTCTTGGTTGGCTGACTAAAACTTGATTTTATCAGTGACTTAATTTGATGAAGTTGAGATGCTAGTTAATCCCTGGCAAAATATACATACAGAAGGAAACTCAAAGGTTTAAGGAATGTATGAGAGGATATAGATATCATGCTAAATCACCCCTACACACACACACACACACACACACACACACAAACACGTGTGTGCTCTTCCTAAAAATCCCAAAGTACACTTCCTCTATTAAGGCATTAAAAAATATATTAGTAAGGGAATATAAATATATCTGCAAAGCTCAGTGCCTATGTCCTCTGAAGGCCACATATGATGGTGTGTAAATATTTCTCTCTTCTCCACTTCCAGCAGGGCTAGAGAGCAGTCCAGTTCCTGAATAGGAGCAGCTGGGGATTGAGAAAATGAAAGAAAAAGACAGACACAGAGATAGAAGGAAAAAGCTGGGGCCGGGTGGGACCACTGTCCTCTGACAGGGAAAGGAACTGGGACAGTGATCCTGAGCCAATACAGCATGTTATTATACAGCAAAAAACAGGAAATTTTACTAAAAGTCAAGACAAAGAGTCGTATTCATTCCTGGTGCTTGGCTGGATTTAAATAACAAAACCCACCCCCTGGCACCTGGACTGAAGGTCAAGCTGACAACATTCCTGCCTTTTGGCAAAGTGTGTTTCCAGGACGTGGCTTTGCTAAAGGCCACTGGATTCAGCTGACAATAATTAAAGAAATGCCCATGTGCCTTCCCAGGTGCTCTCAACAATGGTGGGAGTTAGGCTAAGAGTAATTCCACTAGTGAGATGTATGCCCAGAATAGCAAGACCAAATGGCAGCACTTATTCAAAGACTGCACCCATTTTGAGTGCACCAGGGACAATACTACTCTTATCTTACTATGTAGGGATATTTTATGGTAACTAAGTCATCAGAGAGTCCTAAAAAGTGAAGTAGATGAGAAACCCACTAAATTATTTACTTATAAAACAGGTCTAGTGACCATAAATATGAATGAGCAAATATTTGCTTAATAATAATCTAAACTAGTACATAAAGAAAGCAATGGCCATATGTTTTAATGAAAAGATAACTGAATTTCAGGTCAAGAGACCAAAGTTTTAATTTCAGCTCTGCCACCAATTGAAGATATTACCTTGAACAATGCCTTAGACATTTAACTTATAAATTTAAATATGAGAGTTTGACTAGATGCTACACAGCTCTAAATATTCTGCTTTGTATGTAGAAATTGTGTTCTCATTCTAATGCCACACACACACACACACACACACACACACACACACACACTCAGTTACCCCTTCTTAGAAGACACAGAATCATGTAACGGTGTGCTTTTTTGCCAATCACTAGCTATCTTCTCTCCTTCTCTAGTCCTGAACCCAATGGGCACATTCAGGTGATACTTTTCTACTTCCTTACTCTCAGACTGGTAGTTTGTTCTTTTCATAAATCTCATTACCAACTCTGAAATCTCATTCTTGGGTGACTTCTCCTGCTAGCGAATATGTTTTGGGGATAACCCAAGGTCATCTCGTGTCTGTCCCTCCTCCTCGGGCCTCTGTCCTTCTCAATTCCCCTTGACGCTGCAGGGACCCGTGTTTTCTCTGAATAGAATTTTCATGTGGTGACTAAATCATTGTTCCTTGCCATAGAACAGTATGTTAGACTAGTGTTACACAGGTTAGTATTATAATAATTTACAATTTTGCCCTGCTTTCAAATGATGTATGGAGGATTTCCTGAATGAACAGTGACTGTAATTGCTGAGGATATTGAGCTTTATCAGCCAATTACTGAGCACAGATGATTGCTTTCAAGTATTTCTCACAGCGTACTTGAAATAAAAAGCAACTGGCCCAGTTATGTCAGCGAAGTTCATTGCTTCTACCCATGGGCTTGAAGGGGAGGGGAGGCAAAAAGCCTTTGCACTAGAGAAGATAAATTCAGCACGAACGGTCTCTGCTTTTTCCAATTCCTATTCCCCATGACCAGTATTTTCCCAGAACCTTCAGGGCTGGCATTTCCTGAGCTTTTATAATCCATTTCTTTAATGGCAATGTCAGGCAAAGATCTTAGTAAGGAGGCCTTTAGTTTATGCTCTTTAAAAGGGCAAAACAACAAAATAGTGGGGGGTTTTTCAGAGGGAGAAAAAATAATCTAATTTCTATCCTTTTTAGATTCTGGGTTTTGCTATCTTTCCTTGATTCCTAAGGTCAGAATAATTGTGACTGGTTCTCCCCATCTCCCCCTGCCCCCACCCTGTTACTATCAGTCCTTGACAGTTGAATTATTTCACATGTTTGCCATAGAGTTTTTTCATGGGCTATTGATGTAGCTTGATCCTTCATCTATAGTCTGGTTGTATGGACTATAAGCATAGCAGCTGAAATCAGTAGATGGTGCATTTTATTATTGCCTAGCCATGTATCACAATCAGTCTGCTTATCATCTGATCTCAGAATTTCCTGCAAAATATGAAAATAGAGGACCCGATAACAGGGCAAGATGAATAAAGGAGTGTGTGCATAATGAGGAGTGAATCAACCAAATCTACTCATCGCAAAGCTGGTTATCATAAACAAAACTGCTTTTTTTTGGCAGGACTTTTTCAGATATTCAGAAAGCTAATCTACAAGGGAGCTAAAACTCACGGGAAGTGTAATGAAATAGGGAAAACGTATTTAACAGGGTCTCTCTAAGGACCATAACTCTGTTTTTGCTTAGGTAGGCACTTGGGGTGAAGGCAAAATCCTAAAAACCCATGCTCAAGTTACAACAATTGAAAGTCAGTAAACTCTCTTCTAAGGAAGGTCTGAAGTGTGAGCTGCTGTTCTGCCCCTTTTGGCCCAAGGGCAAAATTTTGGACCAGAGACTAACTGCTGACAAAATAGAAGAAAATGCTGTCACCAGAAAATCCCCTTTTCCTGGCTTCCTCCCAACTGATTTAGATCCCTTCTTAACATACATTTTGAAAAAAATACTTAAGGAATGACTATAAGCTTAAAGAGAACCAAAACATTGTCCCACAGCAGCTCTCTTGGTCTGATCTTAATTTTCAAAACATTTGTAGCCTTAGGTTAGCTTCCACTGATTAAGAAAAATCTAAACAGTATTTTCTGTATCTATAAAAATCTACAAGGCCCATAGGAACAACTGTTTCATTTAAAAATAATATTTAAAGAAAAAGTAAGAAATATGTGCCTTACATGGAAACACTTTTTTAAATATATTTTTATTTATTTCTGAAAAGAAGGAGAGAGAGAGAGATAGAAACATAGATGATGAGAGAGAATCATTGATTACCTGCCTCTTGCATATCTCCCCTGGGGATCAAGCCCACAACCTGGGCATGTGCCCTGACTGGGAATCGAACCATGACCTCTTGGTTCATGGGTGAATGCTCAACCACTGAGCCACACCGGCCAGACTACGTGAAAGCCTTTTGACTATCTCTGTGTCTATACAAAACACACACTTGCACATTCCATTAATGAGCAGACCTCCCATATTCCCTTTGAAGTCAAACTTCTTAAAAGAGTTGTGTATACTATCTGTCATATCATCCCCTCCTATTTACTCCTCAGCCAACCCATCTCAGTGGTTTTCATCCCATTAATCTTTTGAAACTCCTCTAGCAACAGTGACCAATTGTCTCTAAATTGCCATATGCAAAGGACATTTTCCTGTCATAATCGTCAAGATCTATTGGATTATTTAAGAATATGCAGATAGTAAAAAATGCAAACAATGTGAATAGGTTTATTCAAGAATCCACTGATGCCCATTTCAGAGCAAATAGACGTGACCCTGAATTAGACAATGTAGTCCATCTACTCTGCCTCAAGGCATGGAATTCACCTCAACTTCACGCTGTCAATATCAGTACACAGCTCCTACCTTGGATATGTCAGAAAGCGCCCCTGTTCCTGCCATTAAGAAAAGAATCAATTTCAAATCTGGCATTGTAAATTCAAATGACATTTACATTTCCCTATGTCATATGCAGATATCACCATCCTAAGACCAATCCATCTTCCACACTGCTTATGTACTTTTCTCTTAAAATATATAGCACTTTACAGGATTGCACAACTTATCTCTTAAGAGCAGGACATGCACAATACAAATATACAGGTTTGGGCAAAAGTAGGTTTACAGTTGAGAGTATGTGAAATGCAGAGTTTATTCTTATATTAGTATTTATTAATTATTGTATTATTTTCCATATGAACAACTGTAAACTTACTTCTGCCCCAACCAGTATGTTCCTTCACAATGCTGATTACATTCAAGTTTAGCTTACCTTACAAGCTTATTTATTTAGGACAACAACTCAGTATATTTTATTGACTACATAATACATTTTCTGTCCATCTCTGCAGCCTCATTTTTATGGCCACCATTTGCTTTTTATCTATGCTTCTTCATTCCTATGAACCACTTCTTTCCATTTGCCATTGTTGACCTCTCCCAGGAGTTCAGCCACACCTGGCTCACCTGGTACAACAGACCCCAAATCTGCCTCCCAATTTCCCTCCATAGTACTTAGGAATTCTTCTGCAAATTAGTTCCTTTCTTTCAAACTTTTCTTCACAAATGGCTTTCACATTTCCCTCTCTGGTAAATCTCCTCCATCCTAAGTCCATTGTATTTCAATCTCTTCCATATCATCCTCTTCCTTGTCCTTTGCATTAAGCCCATATGTTGTACAGAGGACTGCCATGCTCTGGCCCCAACATTTGCTTTTAGCTATAGAATCAAATTAATATATTTTTATTATTATAATTAACTTTTATTATTAAATGTTCATTGTGAAAAATAGAAAATTCAGGAAAAGACAAAGCATAAATTAAAACATAGTTCTGTTGCCATGTGTGATGTCTATAAATACAGACCCTGATATACAGGCATACTATCTTTCTTAGGAACAGAGTACCACCTCAACTCTAATGTGGCAAATTATCAGGTGCTCACTAAATATTCATGGGTTCTCCCATATTTCCCCACCTCCTTGCAGTTATGTGGGGCCACATGATTGTTCATGTTGCACATGACTTCCAGACTGAATCATAAGATATGGTCCCTGACCCTCTGGCTTCCACATTTGAGGATGGTAGAGCTCCCATCAGCCAGGGTCTTTGAAAAGCTATATGAAACATAGCTGATCCTTTCCAATCCTTCCATCACTGACCTAAGTTAGATAGGTGAGGCTGGAGGGCAATAAGATGTTAGGTTGGGATATAAACTTTGGAGACTTGTCACAGTATAAATGGCAGCTTAAGCCACAAAACTGGAAAACATAGGGATAATAAATGTAGATAGTGGAGAAAGAGGACCAAGGATTCTGGGGCCCACCAATATTGGGAGATAGGAAAAAGTTGTAGGAACCAGAAAAGAAGAATGAGAAGGTAATGGTGGGATAGGAAGGGAGCCCAGTGTCCTGAAAGGCAAATGAGGAATGTGTGCCAGGAGAGAAGAAATGAACATAGGTATGAAGTGTTGCTGATGCACCAGGCAAGATGAAAACCAAGAATAGGCCATTGGATTTAGCAATGCAAAGTCACGTGTTCCCCAATGAGAGCAGTGTGCTGTACATTGTTGAGCAAAAGCCGGATTAGAGTAAGGCCAAGCTGTGCCTAGTCTACTAATAAGCCTATCAAAAGCATTTTCATTTCTGTTAAATAGTGCTTTTTATATTTTTCATTTACTTTTTATCCTTTCTTAGGGTTTCTATCTCTTTTCTTACATTGTCTATCTGTTCTGGCACACTATACTTAAGCCATTTAAGCCCTTATCATATTAATAGTAGTTGTTTTAAATTTCCTATCAGATTATTCCAACAACGCTGTCATGCATGACTCTGATGTTTGCTCTTAGTCTTCAAATTTTGCTTTTCCCTTTAGCAGCCTTGCAATGTGTACTCAATAGCTGGATATGATATACTATTACTAGTCCTTTAGTAATGTGGTGGTGAGGTTTTGGGGAGGGAAGTTCTATAATGGTATGACTAGGTCTCAGTCTTTTAATGAGCCTTGCCTCTGGACTGTGACCCTCACAAGACCTTCTCAGAGGTTTTTTCTCCCCCTTTAGGTGGTACAGGGCAGCTAGAATCTGCTGGAGTTGGGTATTCTCCTTCCTCAGGTCAGTCAGGCTATATAATGCTCCAGCAGGTTGGCCTCTGGTTAACTAGTTTTCCCTGAGGGTGGGTTTTGTTGGGATGAGCAGAGTGCTATGGGATATTTCAAAATTTCTTTTCCCCTCCCTCTGCTGGAAGCAAGAGAGGATTTTCTCCAACACTTAATGTGGGAATTTGGTTGAGTTCCAAGCGAAAAATCTCACAATATTATGGAGGTACCCCAATGACTGGGTCTCCTTAGACTTTTAACTCTCAGAGTTGTCCACACTGAGTCTCTAATAATTCATCAGTTACAGCTCAGGGTTTTCTACCCAGGCACTGGTTTCCATGGAAGTATCTGCCGGTAAGTCTGCTCCTTTGAGCCATGACTCCCTGTGCTTACCTATCTCTCCAACTTCCCCTGGGTCCTATTGTCTCATCTACAGATATAAAAGAAGGTATTATTTTTCAGTCTTTCCCTCTTTTTCCTTGTTGTAGGATGGAGCCATAACTTCCAACATCCTTACCTCTGGAACCAGAAAACACCTAGTTTGAGATTTTACCTTTTTCTGTGTCCTCACAGATATTTTAGTAAAAAGCTGGTATAGGCTGCCTTTGCGCCAACTAACCAGATATTTTAAATCAGAATTTACTCATCATTAATTTAAAATTATTTGTTCAAATTTCTTGTTCATCTCAAATAGACTAATAATCTCAAGACATAAATTATGTTTAATTAATGTGTTGGTGTCATTAGCACCCAACACATTGCCAGGCACATAGTGGACACTTAATATTTTTTAGGGCATTTAATGTTTTTTAAGGAACTGAATGTTTTTCAATGGCAGGCAACATTATAATAAGCAGAACAGATAGGCTGAAACACAAGAATCAACTGAAGCTGAAAAGCCCATTTAAAAAAATGTAAATCACTTAATTTCCTAAAATTTGGCAGAAAGCATCAAACTCATCTACTTCTCATGGCTTGAAATAAAACAGAGCCTGCTTGTGATATTTGATCAATAGCAACTGTGACCTTTTAGAGGAGAAATCTGAAAGTCCTCGAGGGCTATTTTTTAGCATATTTTGGTGGCCTTGCTCACCACATTGCTGACAGATTGACCACACAGCTCAGTAACTGGACCATGGGTTGGCCATTCGTGTGACCATTTAGCCAATAATCAAAACGCATGAGGGACGGATCTCCATGACATTCTCTGTTGCATCAGAAGTGAGGCCACAGCTCATTAGAAGAGACAATACCCAAGCTGCTGGATTCTGAACACTAGCCTGGGGCAGGCAAGAGAAAAATGAGTTTATTTCCTAATGCAGCTAAGTCTTACCTTTACAGGCATAAACCAAAGAGGAGCAGAAAAGAAATGGCACATAATTTTGCATGTTTATAATAAGTTTGAAACGAAACACTAGGAAACCTTGTCAGGCCCTGCTAAGCTGATTCCAATTAAGGCTCCTGGCAGTGTTCCAGCTGTTTTACTTCCTCAAATAGCACAGAGCATAACAAGGTTTATGAGGCATTCAAAAGTCAAATACCCGATTAACATAAACATGTATCGAAATCAACTCTTCTTCCAATTTTCAACTTGCTTTCTTTCTTCCATTGAGGGTGAGCTGATAGAGGATGATGTTTGCTTCCTTTGTGAAACTTCTGTGTGTTTGCTGGAATGCAAAGTAAGGTTTCCTTTTGGCACAGTAATGGGCAAACCCCATGTACCTACTCACAGGGGCACTTTTATTGCAGTGAATTCCTTCTCATACCAATTTTGACACCAAGGGCTTGGGCTTTTATTTTCTGTACCACTGCTGAATCTAAAGCAATATAAGAGTCAGTGGTTCAGGCTCAAATGTGTATTTCGATTCATGTGCCCCTCCTGATCTGCTTTGGAAATGGATTTGTTAAATTGGATTCCTATCACCAAGATTTAATGTAAGAAAGGACCATTTTTTTGTGGCCAGAGAAGTCAAACCCCAAATTGAAGGATAAAATCAGGTAAAAATGTATAAAGTGAAAGAAAAACAATCCAAAAATAGAGGCAATACGTTTTTGTAGAGATTGAGTTTAAGAAATAAACTGGATGAAAAAGGTGAAGGTGTTAAGCAAAAACAAAACAACAACAATAAAAAAAAAAAACACAAAAAACTCATAGACACAGACAGCAGCATGATGATAACCAGAGAGAAGGGGTGGTGGCATGTATACAGAAGAGGGTAAAGAGGGGGTAAATGATGATGGAAGGAGATTTGACTTAGGGTGGTGAACACACACTACAATGTGCAGATAATGTATTATACAATTGTACACTTGAAAAACATATAATTTTAGTAACCAATGTCACCTTAATAAATCCTTTTTTTTTAAAAAAAAAGGAAGAAGGCTATTTTGTAAAAAAAAAAACAGCATCATTTTTGGCAAGCCCTTAAAAGGTAATAAGTTAGAAGGTAACTAGGGCTTCCTTGGATAGTATCCCAGATACATCCTCCTCTTACCAGCAATACAATTCAATAATTTAAAAGAGGAACTAAATGATTAAAATTAGTATGTGTTTCTTTCTTCAGTGGTCTATGAATATTATTTGATTTTATTACATTTTATTTCTATGAATAGTGTGAAGTAAGGACACATGTATTCTTTTTTGTATGCACAAGTTGTCCCAATACCATTTATTACATAGTCCATTTTATCCCCAAACTTTTAAATTCTACTTCTTTACCTTTTATTTTCAAGAAACTTTTGTTTTGTGTTTGCATATGTATGCTGAGATTTGATATAAAATATATTTCTTATTATTAAGAAGTTGAAAGCCATCATACCACAGTATGTGGCTGAAAAGAAAGACTCATGTGAAGAATCCACAGCAGTATTTATTGTTTCTATAATGAACTCATTTGAAAGCCATTACAATATAAATAATACTTTTACTTTGATTTTATTTTAGTGGACCCATGTGCTAATAATAAGCTGCATTTTATCTGTATACAAAGTGAAAAATTAATGTGATCATAAAAGTTTTATTATAACCACATTCTTAATAGTTTTATAGAAATTGAGAACTACTGGTAGGGCCAGTGCATAGAGCAATTCCTGGGACATGGCAGGCATTCAATAAGTATGCTTAATTAATAAATAAAATATAACAGTAGATATTATATATCAGAGCCAACTACTTATATTCCTTTTTATCCCTGCATACCTCTTTACTACCTCTCGATTCAATGGCCCAAGTGAAGATTCAACTTCGTCTACATTAAATTTGGAGCTCCCACACATGCATTCCCACAAAACTACACTAAGAAATAATTTTAAAAGAAAATGGTAGCCGAAACCGGTTTGGCTCAGTGGATGGAGCGTCGGCCTGTGGACTGAAGGGTCCCGGATTCGTTTCCGGTCAGGGGCATGTGCCTTGGTTGCGGGCGCATCCCCAGTGGGGGTTGTGCAGGAGGAGGCTGATCGATGTTTCTCTATCATTGATGTTTCTAGCTCTCTATCCCTCTCTCTTCCTCTCTGTGAAAAATCAATAAAATATATTTTAAAAAAAAAAAAAGAAAATGGTACACTCCTCAGATGACTATATTCCTTCCTCTTTTTGGACAGGCCTTTTCCTCTCCATTCTCTATCTCAAAATCCACTTTGTCATTTGAGTGCTAACTCAGTAGAGCTTCTTCTCCCTGCATACCTTCTTAGCCATTTGGTAAATGCCTGGCCCACTGGTAGATGTGTGAGAACACACACCTCTTAATTGCTAGTTTAACTGTTTCATGTGAGTCTTAGTTGCAAATTGTTTCTAAACTCCTTGATGACAAGGACCAGGATCATGACATTTATCCTCTTCCAGGGTCTAAAACAGTACTGTGCCCATCAGAGACATTCAATGCATGCTTGGTGAATAACTAACAACAAGCCCTAGCTGGTTTGGCTCAGTGGATAGAGCGTCGGCCTGTGGACTGAAGGGTCCCAGGTTCGATTCCGGTCAAGGGCATGTATCTTGGTTGCGGGCACATCCTCAGTAGGTGGTGTGCAAGAGGCAGCTGATCGATGTTTCTCTCTCATCGATGTTTAGAGCTCTCTATCCCTCTCCCTTCCTCTCTGTAAAAAATCAATAAAATATATTTTAAAAAAAATAACTAACAACAAGTGAGTGGATTTCCATCAGCTCACTGGACTCAGGGCCACAGTGGGCACTGTTTTGTTTCCTGATAGATTTGGGGCATGATTCATTTTCTATGTGAAATATCAGCTGTGTGCCATCATTAAAACTATTCTCTGGCCCCACTGAGAGTTGGAAGAAAAGTTGAAATTTAAAAATATTCATTCTACTCATCTCTTTTAGGAAATTTAATTTTTAGTTATGAGGCAGTTTGAGGCATATAACCATCTTATTTGAACATTTATTTTGACCAGATTGCACATTTTCTGTTAATTGCATCTTGAATTGGCCAATATGCCATTATAGATTTGCTGCATAGCTTCCGCACATGGAATTTATGATAGACTTTCCATCCACATCTGCTCACTTGGTTTTCTTAACCTAGTACAGGGTTTCCCTTACACACAGTGGGGGAAGTGAATGTTGCAGGAAGAGAGAAGAAAAAAGAATTTTAAAATATGCACAGTTAAATTGTATCTATATCCAAGTTATGTAATAAAATAGTAAATGAACTATGTTTTACTTTTGTTGGCATGATATATACTTCCCATATTCTTCATCACAAATAACATGTTAACTGAAAAAGCTGAGAAAACTGCAGATAATGAAATAAAACAAAATCCCATTACCCAGAGAAACAACTCCTGACATTCTGCTGTATATGCTTCCAAATTTTTTCCTGTAAAATATATATAAACATAATTTTTTTTAAATGATTACATTTATAATTTGTGTAGCAAATATTTTTCAATTGACAATTTATTTTCCCCCACTTACTATTGTAAACCCCTTTCCATTATAGTAAATACACATACACACTTCATATTTACAGATGAAAGGGTCTTTTATGTATGGGCCCATGTAGCATATTTAGTAAGTAGATCATTCCATTATTTTAGGAAATTTAGTTAGTTTCCAATTTTTATGTGTTAGACATTTTTACAAGGGACAATTTGTTCAAACTTATTTATAAAAATCTTCTTGGTGTAAATTATAAGAAGAGGAATTGCTAAGCCAATAATATGTTTTTTTCTTAAAATGTTGGTATAATTTTCCAAATCATCCTCCAGAAAACTTATACCAATTTATACTCTTTGTTTACCCTCTCTAACAAGTACTTGGAATTATCCCTCATTTCTTGTGTTTGGAGTCAAAGTGGGAAATATGGCATTTTCTTTTTTATATGTTTTATTATTTTCAATTTATTGGTGAGGTTGATATATTTTCATGTGGATATGGGTCAACTTCATTTTTCTACTAGATTGATAACCTTATTGTTTTTTCATAATATTATCTTGTTCCAGAGATTGGAAACCTTGGTTTTTAATCCAAAAAATAAAATTTTTCTTTAAGAAAATAAATTATTCCTTGATTTAAGTAAGATCCACTTCCATAAACATTGTATTGAAAGATTCCAATGAGAAGCCTTGCCTGAATTCCCTTCTGCCCTCGCCCCACCTTTCTGTGGTGTCCTTTAAAGGCACTCAATGAGAACCCTGCAACTTGTGTTGTTTTCAAGATTAATAGACTCGGGGTGCAAGAGATGCAACATCCCGAGCATGAAGCGTTATTAACTAGCAGCAGCGTTTGGAGAAATGTTCCCGCATTCCCCATGCCTCACTGCTTCAATGAATAGTGAGCACAGGAACTCACTTGGAGGCAGATGTTGTCCTAGCACATATTACAAATGCAAACAATTATCCCCAAAGTGAATAGAGAGGAATAAAAAAGGCCCATAAAATTACCTCATTAAGAGAAACCCTGCACTGAATTTGAAAAATGATCTCGGTCTAGGATGTGGGCTCTCAATTTAGGTCCACTGTGCAGTAAACTAAACATAAATGCACCTGATGGTGAAATAAGGACCTAAAAAGCAAAATAATTATGTCCACTTCTAAGGACAGGCTAGTAAGTGCTAGGGTCAGAAGGGCGAATTCAACATGCAGATGTGATCCTGATCAAAGTAGTAAATCTAATTTTAGAAAAGATGACAATGCCCCTGAAATCATACAATAAACTTTGGTTTGGGTGCAAATATTTGTGCATTTTTCTGGGGAGAGGTTCCTGTTTTTTAAACAGATTCTCAAAGGGGACAAATGTGCTGTTTCCTGTCATCTCTCTAATATTTTCACACTCTCTACTTTCTCTCTGGAATGACCTTTATTTTATTTTCTCCATTTTTTCTTATGCCAAAATAATATTCCTCCTCATACTCCAAGTCACAGATTACCTCCTTAATAAAACCATTTTAACCCAACCATCTAGAGTTCATTGTTCTTTGGGATATAAACAGCACTATTTCTACCTCTATTAATAACAATAAAGTCACATTGCTGCTGATCATTTTGCATATTGGTCAAAGGGAGGCCAGAGGCAGTATTTTATTCTCACTATCTCTCTAACACCTCCTGACCTTGTTTTGGATTCTATGCATTTAAAGTGCAGGTACTGAGAGCCGTCATTCTCAGTATGGATAGATAATTAAAAGATCAAGTGTGCAGATGATTCTTTGCATGTGACTGAGCTTCACTTTCTAGTTCCTTTTCCTCTTGGGGAATCTGTACCTTTATCCAAAATGGGTTACCCCATCCTGCGGCTTCATTTGGGTTTAAATTAAGCAAAGACTTGTTGGGTGACTAGTTGAGTCTTTTCTCTTTACCGGGACACATCTGTAAGCCCAAGTTGCTGAGACAGAATGTTTGGATTCGAGGTACAAATAATGTCTGTTTGCAAGTATATATTCTGTGAGAGTTCCCCCTCACATTAGCATTTATTCCATGGTGGCATTTCCTTGGAAAATTTAATATTGCATTTTAAGCATTTGTAGATGTTCCAATGAATTTTTGTGCCCCCCTACGATTTGGAAAGACCTGTAATTTTTTTCCCATTGGTTTATTATTAAGTCAGAAATACAATGTAAACAAGGCCAAGTCCCTGCCTTTGGGGATTTAAATTGACATCTTGGAAATTTTCATATATATATATAAATTCTGTGTCAATGGCTGGGTGATATCATTATATCTTAATATACTTTTCAGTTCCACCTGACCTACAATATGTCAGTAAGGAAAATGAATTGAGTAAAAAAGAAAAAATTGACATTTTGTTGTACTTTTCTATATAGTAGAGAAGTATTGCAGGAGGCCATAAAAGACATCTTTTTTTTTTCAGTGTTTTATGGTGACAATATTATTTTGTAGCAGGTGGGGCAAAGATACAGAGTTCAACATTTTAAGCCTCTTCCATTTATTACCTTAGTGATCTCAAAAAAGTTCCTGAAAGTCCCTAGTCCCCAGTTTCCTAATCTTCACAACAGGGCCCACTCCATCCCCTCCAAGGATGAGGATGACATGTGAACACATGTGACACAATTTAAAGAATAGACTACTGTGTACAACTTCCAATGAGGACTCCTATCATCAACTTTTAAGTCTCCAGACATTCACTAGTATTTTTTTTTTTCACTCACTGGCATTTTCTATCTGGGATGATGGGTCTACCTGGGCCTTATATATTTTAAATGAGGCTAAAAACTAGAGTTCAGGAGTTAGGCATCACCCACTGCCTGTTTCCGAGTTGTTCCTATCATCCCAGCCAATCACTAACCCCCTGGGTGTGTTGAGGGAGCCTTACTCAGGGGAGATTAACCTTTGACTTTTTACGTCTCTTCTGCTTCAGAAATCCAGTTTGCCAAACTAAATCAAATCATCACATCAGTGATAGCCATTCTTATTTCCCAGGCTGTTTAATTTATTCTGCATAACTAGCCACTTTCTCCCTCAGGGGAAATTCATAAAATGCCCCTGAGCTTCCCTGTTAGATGAGGCAAAGTGCCCAAGTCTGGGCCAAGGCTCCCAATGGGGTCATAGGAGGCAGCCCCTGCAGAAACCCAGATTGCAGGGTAAATGGAACACAGTGTATGTGCTTCACGTTCCTAAACTCCAATGGAAATAACACATCATGCTTTCCTTAAAAAATGTATTGTGGTGTGAAATCTTGGTCTTTCTTGTTTTGTTTTTTTTCTTTCTTTTTTTTTTTTCATGCCTGGGCTGCCCTGGGTCATGTCATGTTTTAAGAAAATAAAGAGGCTTTGTTAGTCAGGCAGTATCTGTAACAGATGTCAAACTGAGCACCCTAAAGAGAAGCAAACTGCACCCGTGGCAGCCAGAAATGAATACATCCTGAATCCAACAAGACAAAAGTGTCCAACGGGCGATTCTAACAGATTTGACTCCACATTGCAAAGTGCTTGAGTGGATGTGGCAAAAAAAGGGTAGATGATTATTTCAACACCCTAGGAGTTCATTTCTGTCCGTCAATGGCTGGGATTTACTTTGAGGATATTCCCTAAAGGTGTTTCTGAATCACTGGACATTTGGGAGCCTGGTTTGAAACGTGCATTTAAATGGAAGCCGGGTGTTTTAAAAGCTTTCTATCCATTTGAAGCTATTATTCTGAAAATAACATTTCAGAGGAATATAGCAATGCTGGTGGAGTTTCAGAGGGGAGGGGAGTGCTGATGCTGAGAAGTTAAGTGAATTGTTCCTGAGTGCAAACACTTTGCTGAACACTTCAGGTATTTCACTGAAACACTAAAGAAGCAGGGCTTCTGTGGTCATAGAGGAAGACTATCCTAGTCTGATCTTAGCAAAGTTTAACAACAACCTCCCCCCTCAAACTGAGCTGATCTGCCCACAAGAACAAAACTCAACACTCTTTGGAAAAAGAAAACAAAATCCAGAAGAGGCTACAGAATGGAACACACAATAAAAAATTACGAAGAAGTAAAAAAGCAAAACAATGTAATTTGTGGGTGCGGAGGGAGGAATGGCAATAGAAACAAACCAGACAATGTAGAAATATTGGGGTTAGCATGCAAAGGCTTTAAAACAGCTCAATGAGTAGATTTTTTAAAGACTTAGAGGTCTGCTATTCTAAGGAAAAAACAATAGAATAGATATAATTTCAGAAGAGCCCTTACTTCACTGGTATTCAGCAAAGTATTTATTGACCACTTTGAAAGGTGCTAGATACATTATTAGACACTGAGAATTACAAAATAAACAAGAACAAAATCATCCCATGCCTTCAATGTAACTTGGAATCTAGAACGGGTCAAAAGTAAACAAGCAGTGTTACCGATGCTAACATAAGTAAACTGAGTGTTATCAATGCTAGCATACAGTGATATGGCAAAAGGACTCTGCCCTGTTTGAAAGTAAAAGAAAATGGAAGTGGATATGCAACTAAGATTTTTCTAGAAATGAGCCACAAGTTTCTATATTTCAGGCCTATATTCCATGCTTGTAATTTGCCTTGAATTTGTACACCAGAATTCCTTCAGAGAGCTCAAACAATTCCTTATCCTCTAAGCAGCTATTTGCATGTACTGTTTCTTAATGTGGAGGTGATAGTGAAAGATAATTGAAGGTAGGGCTGCATTCCAAGATTGTCACCTGAGGAAGAGGCCCTTAAACTCTGAACAGGGTGCAATGTAAGCAATCATTGGCTAGTGTGGGACTAGAATATTACAAGCCACCCCTTTGAGACAGAAAATAAGAGCTCAGAAGCATAAGTCTCCTCTTAAAAAGAAAATTATATTTAATTAAAAGGAAACTGTCTTAGTTCATGCTGCTATAAAAAATTACCACACTGGTGACTTATCAACAACAGAAATATATTTCTTACATTTCTGGAGGCTGAAAAATCCAAAATTAAGGCGCTGGGAGACTCGGTGTTTGGTGGGGGATCCACTTCCTGATTCATAGAGGAGATGGTCCTCTTCTCATGCTGTCCTCACAGGGAGGGAGAGGGATCACTCTGGGGTCTCTTTTCTAAGGCCATTCACTAATCCCATTCACAAGGTCTCCGCTCTCAGGACCTAATCACCTGTCCGAGGCCCCTCCTCCAAAATCATCACATTGGAGATCAGGTTTCACATTTGAAAGTTGGGAGGAAATAATTATTCTATAGCAGAAGCTATAAAGGAGAAATCACTTGGGTCTAAAATACTTGGGTTTATTTGGGTAATGCTTTATAAATTGTCTTCTCTGTGCTGATGAGAAAGCTGGAAGATAGAATATTTATAACCCAAGGAACTAAACAAATTGCCCATTCCCTGACTAATCAATTTGAGGGAAAGATAACAAATAAGATTACATCTGAGGGTGTTCTGTCATTTATCACAAGTTACAAGACCTCAGCTGAGTTTCCTGAATGCAGTGGAAGGAGGTGAGGGCCTTTCTTTCAGAGCACTTCCCTGTTGCTGTATAAAAAACAACTACTTAAATGCCATCTATAGATAGACATAAAATGTTGTGAAACTTTAACATTTTTATTAAAGTTTACATAAAAATCATGAAACCTCTGATAATTACAGTCACAAAACATGTCTATGGTGGGGGTTGGTGATGGTTTTCAACTACTCCTGTGGTTCATCAGTTACTGAGTGAATCAACCTGCAGAATCATTTGTTTTTTCCCCCCTTTATCTTATCCCATCTGGAACAAGCTCCTTTGTTCCACTTATCATACTGGTACAACTTCCTTGTAGCCACTAGTATATGAGATTGTAGTCTTCTTTCTCGGTTTGCTATGCAGTGGGTTAAGTAATTTTGTCCAAAATGAATGTCTTTTATTTATATTATTTTGCTTTTTAATCTTTTAAAAATTTTTTTTCAATTACAGTTGAGATACAATATTATATTCATTTTAGGTGTACACCTGAGTGATTAGACATTATATAACTTACTAACGAATGTCTTGACTCCCTGCAAAGAATCCTGCAATCAATCCTGTGGGATTCTACCATCCTACGTCCTGGGATGACTTCCCAAAGCAACATAACTTAATGTGAAGGGTAATTGAGCCTCATCTAGAAAAAATCTTAGCACAGATTCTTTGTCCTGCTGCCCAGAGCTCCCTGAAACACCTCCACTCCACAAGTTGTTCCATTCTCCTTTGCCCTGCACATGATTGTGTGGGCTGCTTGGGTAGTAAGTCATTGTAGGACTCCTTTTTGTTCCCTTGCAAAAATGAAGACAACCTTTCAGAGGCTTATTTTGGTCCCTGCTCACTTCTCTGACAAGAGAAGCATAGATATGCACATGGCAGAGAGAGAGAGAGAGAAGCCTGACCAGGAAACCACAAGCCCTCTGTGTGCACCCCTCCCATCAGGGGTAAAAAATGGCAAATAGCCCACAGTGCTCCGGGCTGAGCTCCTGGAAGTGGGAGAGAGTTGTAACCAGGAAGGATCTATGTTACGGAACTCTATGTTGTTTCAAATACCCAGGGTCTCGGCCAGCTTCGTTTGCCAGCACTGATTAAAAACCAAACCTGCAAATGACTCAGATATTCTGGGTAGGGGGTGGTAGGGAGGGAGAAAGAAAAGCAGTATATTAATAGTATATTTTCCTCAGTGTCTGCCTCACCCACCCATCTTATGAGGGATTAAAATACTATCTTGCAGAACCTTTTGCCCCTAGACTTTGGTACTTAGAACAAGGCTTGAGGAAAATTTAGCGCATCATTCTCTTCTGAAGGCGTCTTAAAAGATTTGCAAATGGCACCTTAAGGCCTCAGAAAAAAAATGATTTTAAAGATGTTAAAAAACCACAAATGGCGTGCAAATAGATGCCAGAGAAAAACTGAGCAGAGTGTGGTGAGAAGTAATGACCTCAGAGCTTGCAGATCTCAAGTAGCCCCTGTAACAGGTCGGTTAACAGGAGGCTAAAGGATGAAAGAGAGCTGGGGGAACCCAGGCTGTCACAGGTGAACCCCAGCTCATCTGTGATGCAGACCAGGTGCTAGTGTAAGAAGCGTCTTTGTGAACATCTCTACTCTCTAAAAGAACATAATTCTGTTCCCCTGGTGAATTTCTTCACTTATAGCTGTCTGAATTGAAAAGGCAGATGTTTTATTCAGGGAATTGACTGCCAGGTGATTGCTTTCAGGTGAAACAGTTAATAAATTAAAATTTAGGGAGCAAGAGAAGTCTATTCAGAGAATAGAACTCTACCAGCTAAATGCGGGAAGGAAAGAGCTCAGCCTGCTTGTTCTGGGAATAGCTCTGTGGATAATTACAAAATTAGGAGGGGAGGGGAAGAAACAGTCGTATTGATTAGCTGTCTAGAAATTGCCCTCCTGCTAAACCTGAAGCCAGACATGTTGTTACTGAAATAAAACTTGTTGTACAAGCCCCACACAAAGGCAAGTGTTACATCAATGCGTTGTACCACAGGGCTCCCCAAGCCCCTGGGAGCTGGGCTCCTTTTGAACAAAGGTAATCTCCTTCATTTTAAAACCCCTCCGCCTTAATCTACCTCCCTCCCCAGCCACTTCATTGTTGTTCTGTAACCCTCCACAGAACAAATTCCTCACGAATAACCTTTACCCACCATCTAGGACCTTGCTCCCCACTCACTTTTCAGTCCACTCCAACTTCATTTCTGCCTCTGCCATTCCCAGGGAACCTCCCCAGAAAGGCCCCTGGCATTCCTCCCAGGAGCCTCTGAGCACTCTCAGCCTTCACACGGAGACTTCCTGTTGACCATCTCCGCGTTGCTCCTTTAGTACTGGGCATTCTCTCTCCATTCCAGCTCACAGAAGCTCACAGTGGTTCTGAATAAATATTTTCTCCATAAATAAGAAATAAAGGATAGAGTGAGTGAAAGATTAAATTCAGCTTCTGAAGGAAATGTGTGTGTGTGTGTGGGGGGGGGGGGGGGCAAGGGTCTATGCTCCACAAACGTTCTGTCATTAAGTTTTGCATGCTCCGTGTTACTAATACCCACCCTTGCCATTTGCAGAACCTGAGGCAAGGGTGCAAACAAAAGCCTTAGACCCATAGATCTTCTGTCTTCTTTTCTCATTGCCAGATCATCCCTGCACCAAGAGAGGCCTGGCATGCGGGCCAGAGGATCATAGGGTGTCCAACTGCAAATTCCAAGTTCCTTTCGCCCCGACCCCCACTGACAGCTGTCCCCAGGCTACCCCCTGGTCAAGGGGTGGGAAAACAGCAGCTGAGTCCTCTGGCTCAGGGGCCGGCAGGGGAGAGGCTTGAGCAGGCTATGGAAGCCACCTTGAGGACTTTGGGGCCAGAATTTGGAGGTCTGGAGCATGATCTAAAAGAGGAGAATGGAGCAGGTTCTGTCCCTTGTCACTCAAGAGCATGCAATAGGAAGAGAGCCAGAGGGGTGATCCCCAACATGCCCCGCCCCCACAGGGCAGGGGCCCAGTAGGGTTTCCAGTTGTGGGACTGCTCTCTATGTTCTTTTGGCATTGTTAGTTGAGAAACCAAGACTCCCCTTTGGTTGTCCTTAAGAAATAGCAGAATCAGGTTCAGAAGCCCAGGAATGCTTCTTTGTCCTCCACAGCCAGGACATGTATGTTAAAGAACCCAGGGTGCTGTGGGAGGGCCCATTTCCATGCATTCTATGTAGTCATATGTTCTATTCTTATCCTATTGAATTGCTTTTCTGATATTTTTTACATTACATTTTAAACTAAATCCATAGATACTGTGCACAAGGAAGATACCGGAGAGTAATCAAACAATATTGCTTTTCACCTTGCTTGGAGGCTGCTATGGACCAAATGAAGGAAATTTTATAAGCAAAGGTTGTGGAAAAAGAGATGGAGAACTTAATCAGACAGAAGTTTAATTAAAAACTAATGAAGTGAAGAAGCTGGGCTTACTGAGGATGAAAATTATTTCATTGTACATTAGCCTGTTTGCTCATTATCTAAGCTAGTATTTTCAACTTAGTCATATGTGTCTAGAGAAAAATAATACTTTATTTAGCAAAGCTGATCATGTATACGAACAATCTGTATCCATTTACACACGTGCATCCATTCATTTCATAGTACAGAATGGCAAATTTGGGGAATTGGTGTAGCATGTGATGTGATACTACTCAGTATGAATATTTATGATGAATATTTTAAAAAGTCAATGTGTTAGACTTTAAAAGATCAATAGACTTTGAAAATCACACCATTTTTTTGGCCAAGAAAAAAAACAAACACCTCTTGAAATCACAAAAGCTGTTTCCCCTTTTTTTTTATGTAACCACACAACTCTTGAATTATCTGCTGCATCTTGAATATTTCAAGCACTTCTACACTTCTGTGCTTCTGCTCCTGCTAGTCTGTCTCCAGAATGTCCTTCTCCCTTTATCACTGGATAAGATAGTTCTCATTCTTCAAAGCATAGGTCAAATATTCTTACTGAGTAGTATCACACCCTGCGACCTAGGCTCCTAGTCAGAATCAATCATTTCCAGCTCTTACTATGAATCAGAATGCGATTTATGACTCTTTAGGTTCAAGTACTATTTCTGCCACTTACTAGCAATATGATTTTGGCTAATTTTGGTCCCTTGGTTTCTTTATCTACAAAAGAGGGACATTAAGTCCTTCAGAGGTTCAAATTAAATAAGAAAAATATAGATGAAGGATATAGAAACAATTTCCAGGGCATTTTAAGTGTTCACAAAACAATAGCTCTTATGATAACACTAGAGGCCCTATGCATGAAATTTGTGCAAAAGTAGGCCCTCGCAGCCTCCATGGATGCCTCAATCCCACGGCTGCAGTCTCGGCTTCATCAGGAAGGTCGTCCGAAGGTTGTCCAAAAAAACATCTGGATAGTCGTTTGGTCGATTTGCGTATTGCATATTACACTTTTATTATTATAGATTCTCCAGTGTTTGTCACAAAATAAGCTTTCTACAAATCTTTGGTGAATTGTAATACAGTGACTCTAAAATTTCTTGCACTAAATATCTAAAATTATTTAGTGCAATGAGTCTCTTTATATGAGTTTTTTTATATATACAAAACAACCACACAGATAATCTTGCCAAAAATTTAAGAAATGTTCACAACTCAAGGGCTTGGGAAAATGACATGAATTAATGAAGTTCTCCTTATACATTTGTTAGAGTAGTAATATATCTATTCAAAGAGGGTTAACAAATGTAATGAATTATGCACTATGTTAGGTAAAATGATGTCCTTTTTTCACAAGCATTTTATATTGGTCATACTTTACAATATTTTTAAAGAAATGATGTCAATTAAATTACCCTTGGACATATATATTATGAGTTTTCTCATTATCATGAGATGAATGAAATGTCTGACTAAGATTCTACAAGCTAGCAAACTGATAAGTCAGGAATGTACAATATCATTTGCTGGTGAACAATTCGTTATTTTGCAATAATAGACTGAAGATGTAAATGCCTCATTTAGAGATTTTCTAGGTAATTTAGCAATAGATCATTTAAGCACTGGAAATCCTGGTTATATGGAAGTTTTCCTGCATGTTAAGATAGATACAGCTTAACAAAAGGAAGATAAAACAACATCCAGTAAAAAAAATGGGCAAAGGACCTAAACAGACACTTTTCAAAAGAGGCCATATAGAAGGCCAAGAGACATATGAAAACATGCTCAGAGTCACTAATCATTCGAGAGATACAAATCAAAACGACAATGAGGTACCATCTCACACCTGTCAGAATGGCTATCATCAACAAATCCACAAATGACAGGTGCTGGTGAGGATGTAGAGAAAAAGGAACCCTCATGCATGGCTGGTGGGAATGCAGACTGGTGCAGCCACTGTGGAGAACAGTATGGAGTTTCCTCAAAAAACTAAAAATGGAACTCCCATTTGACCCTGCGATCCCACTTCTAAGAATATACCCCAAGAAGCTAGAAACACCAATCAGAAAGGATATATGCACCCCTATGTTCATAGTCATATGTGTCTAGAGAAAAATAATACTTTATTTAGCAAAGCTGATCATGTATATGAACAATCTGTATCCATTTACTCACGTGCATCCATTCATTTCATAATACAGAATGGCAAATTTGGGGAATTGGTGTAGCATGTGATGACCGAAATGGATGTATCCATTAGCACAATTCACCATTGCTAAGATTTGGAAACAGCCTAAGTGCCCATCAGCAGATGAGTGGATTAGAAAACTGTGGTACATCTGCACAATGGAATACGCTGCTGTAAAAAAGAAAAAAAAAAAAACTTCTTACCATTTGCAGCAGCATGAATGGACCTGGAAAGCATTATGCTAAGCAAAATAAGCCAGTGAGAGAAATATAAATATCACATGATCTCTCTCATTTGTGTAATATAATGAACAAAAATAGATCCAGAGACACAGAAGCATTGAACAGACTGTCAGAACTCAGAGGGAAGGCAGGCGAGGATGGAAGAGGGAATAAGAGATCAACCAAAGGACTTGTATGCATGCATATAAGCAAAACCAATGAACACAGACAGTAGGGGGATGAGGGCATGTACTGTGGGGTGGGAGTGGCTGGGAGAGGTCAATAGGGGGAAAAGAAAACATGTGTAATACTTTCAACAATAAAGAATTTGAATTAAAAAAAGAGTACAAAAACATCTATCCATTTATACATATACTACATATACATTAAAACAGTCTTGTCTGTATATAGCAGAGAGAATGGCAGGGGGTTCCATGTTTCAGTGGAAGGGAAGAAAAGAAATCCATCCAGAGTTATCTCTAGGGAGCAGGAATTTAAAATTAAACCACAGTCCCACTAGCCCCTGAGATCCTTCCATGGAATGCCTCGTCCAAATGTGTTACTAATGAAGGAGCAGGTTGAGAGTAGCAGGCATCCTCCTTCTCCCCACCTAGTAATTTCAGAGAAGAGGAGCGTTACGTATATGTCACCATCATTGTGAAGTCACTCAAGTCTGTATCTGCTGAAATGATGGCATCTTCTTCAGGCTGGGAAGAACCTGGGGTGACCAAAATGGATGTATCCATCACTGTCTGTGGTATGAAATGGAAACCTTCTCCACTGAGGATGTTATTTTGTTATTAAGCATTCCAGGGTATAACTGGAGGGAAAAAGGATAGTCATTTACTCTCAGTGGTTTTCCTCTTCTTGTACAGATAAGAAGTCTTGTCTTCCCTCTCTGGGCCAGTGTTTCTCATCTCAGAAATGAAATCTCCCCATTTGCCATCTACTAACGTGATTGTATAGACTAAAGAAACCATATTTGTAGAAAGTTTTGAGATGTAATGAAATGGAGAAAGTGTGGCAGGTAGAAGACTTCTTATAGGGAGAACTCCTTTGCTGAGGGAATGTCTTAATAAAACTGCTTGAAATGGAAGTTTTACGGACTGCAGGTCTTTGGAGAAGGCCTCAGTGGATCCCAGGTAAAATGTAATTTTTTTCATCCTTTTGAAAGAGAGAATATATAAAAAAGGAGATGAAGATGAGAGAGGAAGACAGAGAAGAGAATAAAGTAAGTGTCCTGAATTCCCATGATACCACTTATCTTCAAGGAAGAGTGAAATCTAACAAATACTTGGTGTGTGAGAGTGTTTAAGGTATGTGTGTGAAAAGCAGTGATGAGACTGAATGTCACCTCATGGGGTCATGAAAAGCAGATAACATATGCATGCTCAGGGTGTGGTGACAGATAATCTTAAGAAAAGAGCTCTTCGAGAAACTGCAGAAATAGTGGAGGGGACTAAGACTGTCACAAACCTGGACCTGGAATCTAAACCAACTTTATGTGGATTTCTGAAGGATAGGGAGACCCCCTAGCCTCAGAGTCATTGAATGCTGTAGAAGTGGGGCTGGTTCTGAGAAGTGATGTTTTCTTAGGAAAGCTGAGAAGGTTACAATATGGCATGGCTTAACCCTTTGCACTTGCTTGCTTTTTTCTCGAGCTGCTACCGATGCTAACCATGTCGAGTCACACTCAACATCTGAGTGCAAAAGGTTAAATTAAGGGGTGGGCTTAATACTCCTTAAAGTGTTGTCTAAAATTCTAGTCTTAAAGTTGTACAATTGTATGTTCACTGAATAGCAGAATAAGTGATCCCTGAAAGGTTTGGCTTGTCCTTTAGGTTTTTCTAGATTTATATGTTACTAGAAGCCCAGTTCACAGATTCCTGCACCAGTGGGGTCCCTCGGCCTGTCCTGAGCCCTTTTGCAATCTGGGACCCCTCAGGGTATGTCAGAGGCCCGGTGCACAGATTCAGCCCAATCCCCACAGGCCAGGCCAAGGGACCCCACCAGTGCACAAATCCGTGTACTGGGTCTCTAGTATGCATATGAGATCTTTGGTTAATCTCTTCCCACCTTTCCTCCTCCCTTCTTTCCTCTGAGATTCATCAGTCTGTTCCATGTTTCCATGCCTGTGCATTGAGTGTCTGCTCCTGATGGTCAGTGCACATCATAGCTACCGGTCAAATGATCAAATAGTCGAATGGTCTAACGGTCGGACACTTAGCATATTAGCCTTTTATATATAGAGATGATTGAAGTCAGTTACCTTTTTCATGAAATCTACTTTTATAACTGCCTATCTCCAAAATTCTACAAAGAAAGTTGGTTTTGCCCCATAATTCATTCTTTAATGGTTTTAGAACAATTACCTACTGCTATTAAAATGCATATCAACATCAAAGGTTTATCCTTTTCTACATGGTTCTTATTATAAGCGATCACTATAAGCAAAGAATTCACTACTATGTGCTGTTGAACTTGACATTTTTTTAGCAACATTAAAAAATAATAATGTAACCCTAACTGGTTTGGCTCAGTGCATAGAGCATCAGCCTGTGGACTGAAGGGTCCCAGGTTCAATTCCAGTCAAGGATATGTACCTTGGTTGTGGTCACATCCTCAATAGGGGGTGTGCAGGAGGCAGCTGATGGATGTTTCTCTCTCATCAATGTCTCACTCTCTATTCCTTTCCCTTCCTCTCTGTAAAAAATCAATAAAATATATATTTTTTAAATAATAATGTAGAACCTCCCCCCCAAAAAAAAATAATAATGTAGTAATTCACTGGAAAAAAAATGCCTAACTTTCAGGTTAACAGAGGAAAATAAGAAAGCTTTATCTTAAACTCCTCTTTAAGATGAAGCATTATGACTTGTTTTGCTTTATTGTGCTGCCTGTATGTTGGAAATCAGATACAGAAAAGTCTGTAACATTTCAGGATGTGAATGGTGTCAAGTCCACTATACAGGTGATCAATTACACCCAAATCAGCAGTAACCCTGGTGGTAAAGAGTCAGTCTGAGAAGAGCTTATTTGGATGCCTATTTTGCTAAGTAAAGACACGTTCTCCTGGATGCATTTCATGAAGATGGACTTGCATCCAAGATGGCTAATAGAGTGGTCACTGCACAGAGGCCGCTGGAATAGAACTTTCCCCATCAACTGTGGAGAAGCCAAATGTGTGAGTCTGTTTCATCTAAAATAAAAGCTATCCTCCAGGGCCTTCTTCAATGAGAGGCTTTCCCCAGAGCCCATGCTCAGACTGAATCACCCTCGGGGCTCCTCCAGGCCACTCTTTTCACATCAGTAGAATCCATCCGGCTTCTCACCATGATCCCAGTCTCCACGATGGTGCACATGCTTAACGATTTGTTTTTACAAATTACACTCTGCTTCTATCCTAAGGGGTAAATAAAAGATGTTTTAATTAAGACAATTGTAAAAAAATCAATCAAAAATTAACAATAAGTCAAACAAAACACAGGAAACAAAGCACCATGTAAGCAAAGTAATGCCTCGTAGGAGTCCCAGGACTAAATTAGCAGCAAATGGGAAGCATTCATCTTTCAACTGTATTTACATACTACTTAACATTTATTTCTTCACCAATGCACAGTATGTTTCATGTAGGCTTCCCATTAGGATTTCCTGATTTCTTCTCCAAATAACTTTATTTCTTTTTTTTTTTAAATATATTTTATTGATTTTTTACAGAGAGGAAGAGAGAGGGATAGAGAGTTAGAAACATCGATGAGAGAGAAACATCGATCAGCTGCCTCTTGCACACCCCCTACTGGGGATGTGCCCGCAACCAAGGTACATGCCCTTAACTGGAATCGAACCTGGGACCTTTCAGTCCGCAGGCTGACGCTCTGTCCACTGAGCCAAACCAGTTTCGGCCAAATAACTTTATTTCTTAAGCAGACTATATCTGCTTAAAAAGTTACTTCCTTCTTCTGTGAGAAACTATCAACTGGGACCTTTCAGTCCGCAGGCTGACGCTCTGTCCACTGAGCCAAACCAGTTTCGGCCAAATAACTTTATTTCTTAAGCAGGCTATATCTGCTTAAAAAGTTACTTCCTTCTTATGTGAGAAACTATAAACTAATAATGCTTCCAAAGTCTTATAACCTTGAGAACAGTAAAGTGTTTTCTCTAACTAGAAACAAACATTTAATTTGAGCAATCACCATTGTACTCATTTAACTCATCTATTTATAGCTCTCTTTAGCATTTGAAACTATTGAAAAAGCTTTCCCTCATTGAAACTCATACCCTTGGCCTACCTTGGTATTTTCTTTGCCCTCTTTTTCTAACTCTTTGGCTGTTCTAGGTTTACTAAATGGAATATTTGTGTCATGAAGTCTTGAGGACAAGGCAACTAGCTATGGTGTGTAACATGCAGCAAGGGTGCAATGACTATTTAGAAAGAAGGAACAAGTTAATGAAAGAGTGAGTGAATGAATGAATGAGGGCGCTCACCTATTCCAGAGCCAGGAAAGCCCTTATACAAATCCAGTTTATATAACACTTGAGGAGTTGGGATCTGGATTTCTGAGAAGTGGGCAGACTGGGATTTGTGTGGTCTTATCCTTATTTACTATTTTGTCAGCCATGTTTGTTATTAAACTATCATCTCTCAGCTCAGAACTCTACCTTCTGAATTCTGCTTTTTGATTCTGGGGTTGAGACTCTGAAAAACCTATTTGTTCTCTGAGGGTGAGTCCCAAAAGGTGGCCCGAGGGGGACTGGAAGGCTGGAGAAGGAAGGGGGGGACACACATCTTTAAGATAGCTCACTGTCCTGCCAGCTGGTCTCTAGTAATGCTTCTCTGTCCTAGAGCCACAGTCGGCTCATTTCTAGATTTTCCCCATGTTATGTTTTCAGTACTTGTCTCAGAGACGGCAGCACTGGCTCAGTAGCATCTTCCTTAAAGAGATGAGTCCCAGCATCCTGAGTGCCCCCAGGCTCAAGGCGGCAGCAGCACCTTGCAAACACCCCTGTCATGTAACTGGGCTCCGCCTCTCAGCTTCTATTTAAGTTCTGTAGATAATGCCTACAGCTCAGTAAACTTTCTTTTGCCTCATAGTGATTGTAACTGTGCTTTCACAAGGCATCTTTCTAGTTGAACATTAGGTTTCCACATGAGGATGGAGGAAGAAGAAAATCAGAAGCAAGGCCTTTTACAGCCTTGTAGTGCCTGCCCATGACACATGCACACTGACCAGCTTTGATGTGCTTCTCTGGGTTTTTGATTTCCACTCAATCCCTTAGCAATTCTTTCCAGCAAACAGAGAGTTTTCCTTCATGGTGCCTTCTCAATTGTGCTGCTGTCTGTCACCTGGAAGAAAGGTATCATTTGATTTACAATAAAATAAAAGAGAAACTATTGAAATAGTGTTCAACAATTCATGCACAATGTAAGCAAAATGACCCCATCCTGAAAAGCAAGAAATACTCAAGACAGGTGAGCCTAAATTTTCTCACGAAAATGTGTTTTCTTTGAAAAATCATCATTTCAGCAAAGGAAAGAAATCAATATATTTAAAAACACTCAGTACATCTTGTTGGCTCACTGAGTATCTAATCTCAAGCCGTCTCTGCTCATCAGATTGTTTTGAGATTTAAATTCAAAGGGAAATATTAGTGCATTTATCCACAATGAGCAGGCTAAGTAGAGTTTTAAAAACACACATGACTTTGTGATTTTCCCAATAGCATTCTTTTCTGTCTTTCAGAAACCCCTTGTTGATTTTGACATCTTGATTTTGGAATGAAAACACAATGTTAGCAATTTGAACATTACAGTGAATTCTCAGAATTTCAAAATACGGAATCAGATCTGGTACAATATGACACAAAATGTCACAAAATTTGAATTTTTGCTCTCTTTTTCAGCTACCAACGAGAGGGTAATAACATTCACTGAAAATATCTAAAAATGATGGGGGCATTTGAAAGATAAGTGTCGACACAATCCGTTACCAGTGTGAGGTACATCCTCCTCAGCAGACATAATGCCAAGTAGAATGGCTCAATGGGCAGAATGTAGGACACACTGAACAATGAACTCACTTGGTCAGGTAATGTCATGTGGCATGTGGGGACGTTTATATGCTATGGTGAGCAGGTGATGGTGTGTCTGACACATTTAAAGCATATAGTTAAGATTGAGGAACACTTTGATCATACACTGAAATGTCAGCTGTGTACAGTTCTCCCTAACCTTTTAAAAATGTAGGTATAGAGGTCTTAAATTCTCCCAAGTGCAAGAGAAATAGGAGTTGTAATTTTGACTTGTCTGGAATTAATAAAAATTTAACACACTAGGGGTTCCTTACTTCAACCTCTTTTACCTTTATTACAAAAAAAAAAACTTTTTGGGTATAAAATTACAACTTTGGGGAGAGTATTCTGGATTAAATATTTCATTAGTTATACATGATTTTAAAATATTAAATGCTGAAAAAATGGTCATTCATTCTTAACCCTCAACTTCCCTTCTATCAAGGCAATGACATGGGCAGAAGGAAAGCCACACATGCACAAAAGAAATAAAAGGAAAAAAAGAAAAGAACATGTGAATATTTGAAAAGCAAATACTATAATCACACTTCCATGTGGGGCTGACATAAATAATTCTTAGCTTGTCAAAAACAGTGTAGATCATTGTATTAAGATACTCAAAATACGTTAAAACTTTCTATCAATTCAATGTAAAGAGCATTAATGACCCTTTTTAAAATGATCAAAACTAGGTAAGGCAACAAAAAAAAATTAAATCTCTACATTTATAAATGCACCTCACTCATAATCCCATGTCAAAGCTCTTCTCATTTGGACCCCTATTTTATAAATTATCTTCCTATAGCTCCCCTCACGTACTCAGCTTGCCTCTGCACATGATGCACGGGACACAGTTCTCATCCTCTCTGCGCTTTCCTTTACCCTTTTCTATCACACATGAAATATGCATTGCCCAGACATACTGACAGTGAAAAGGGGCAGTGGATGGCTGCCTACAATTGCATGTCTCCTCCTCTTCTCACTTTTGGGAAAGGGTGTTCAGTGGTAACATCACCTATTCAGGTATGAAGGGGGTAGGCAGTGAGGGGCTGATGAAGTTTCACTATGTTGCTGGGGAAAAATAATGTTGATCTTACTGTGGGAGGGCCAGCTTCCCTGGGTCTTGACCCCTTCAGTTTCTTTCTCCTTTTTTGCCCTTTCTGCCTTTTTGTTCTCTCTCCTTTCCCTGCTAAAGAGGCTTTCCCTTTTCCTGCTCTGGGTCTGGAGGAAGTAGGGAGAGTCAGCCTCTATCAGCCCTCTGTCACTCTCCCTTCATTTCCGTAGGGTTTAGAAACTGTCTGCAAAAGATACAGTTTGCCTGAGGCCTCTGGACACAGTATTAGGTCTAAGGGGAATTCAGATGATTACTTTTATCCACCACTGAAATCAAATATAGAGGGAAAGCAAAAAGCTGCAGCAGTAGAAATGGTAAGATATGGCCGCAAAAATGAGTTTACATCAAGAAGGGGAGATTTACATGAGGTGTCAGAGGACATGCTTGGGAGAACCAACACAGAAGAAAGTGGGGGTCTCCATTATACAGGGATTAAAAAAGCAAACAACTTTGGATTGCAATTGGTCTAAATGTAAGTGCTTGGAAGCAGGGGACTACTCTAGATGGCTTCTGACATTTTCTCTCCTGGTATTTTATTTTTAGGAGCCATCAATCAATCTCTTGCAGAAAAATACGAAATGTTCATATCTATACACCTCCAAGTCCAGTTTTAAATTCATCCAGGTTGTCAAACGTAATCATAGAGTATTCAGGAAGTAATGTTTTAAACCAGCAAGATTTAAAGTAAAGTATATGTTTATAGCAATAATGTTTCCATCAGTATAAAATTCTTATAGTCTAGCCCTTACACTTACCACAGTTATAATCATGTAAACATAGATTGTCATCAAAGTAGAAAAAATCTAAACTTCCTGAATATAGCAAATTAATATAGGTAGGGATATCTAGCTAGCTAGCTAGCTAGCTATGGAATAAACAAAAACAAACAAACCCACATTGGAAATCAGCACCAAAAGTTCTGGGTTCTGGTTGACTGGTGAAGCTGAGTGGTTGAGTGTTGGCCTATGAACCAGGAGGTCGTGATTCATTTCTCATTCAGGACACATGCCCAGGTTGTGGGCTCGGTCCCCAGTAGGGGGCAAGCAGGACACAGCCAATTGATGATTCTCTCTCATCATTGATGTTTCTCTCTTTCCCTTTTACCATTCCCTTTCTCTCTGAAATCAATAAAAATATATAAATGAAATGAAATCCGGATTCTAACCCAGAAGCACTTGCTAATTGACTTTAGAAGAATCTCTTAATCTTTCTTGGTCCCCATTCCATTATTGATAATATGAGAAGATCAGTTGGGTATCTAATCATATGATGCCTTTGAAGGTATCTTTTAGTTCCTTAGTTATTCATGTCTGAACAGGTGTGAAGAGCTGAACTGAGCTACCCAAACCCTTTTCCCATTCATAATCAACAAGAAGAAAGCATGCATTATTAAATAGTAACTATCTCTATTATTACTGAGAATAAGATGTCTAAGAGTAGAAATCCCTGGGCCCTGATGTTCAAATATATACTCAATTCAATAGATTAACCCAGTGGTAGGCAAACTCATTAGTTAACAGAACCAAATATCAACAGTACAATGATTGAAATTTCTTTTGAGAGCCCAATTTTTTAAACTTAAACTTCTTCTAATGCCACTTCTTCAAAATAGACTCACCCAGGCTGTGGTATTTTGTGGAAGAGCCACACTCAAGGGGCCAAAGAGCCGCATGTGGCTCTCGAGCCACAGTTTGCCGACCACAGGATTAGCCCATTGTGTTTATTAGAGGTGCTATGGGCTGAATGTTTGTTCCCACCTCCAAATTCATGTGTCGAAGACCTAATCCATAATATGATAGTATTTGGAGGCTGAATTTTTGGAAGGTGATTAGGTCATGAGGGTTGAGCCCTCATGAATGGGATAAGCATCCTACGAAGAAGAAACACTAAAGAGATGATCTCTCTTGGCACCATATGAGGACACATCAGGATGGTAGCCACCTCCAAATCTGGAAGAGAGCCCTCACCAATAAACCATACTGGAACCCTGATCTCACACTTCCCAGCTTCCAGAACATTACATTAGTAAAATAAAAATAAATTAAACCACCCAGTCTATGATATTTTGTTAAATCAGCCACAACTGACTAAGACAAGTGGTCAACAGTTACTCTATTTTTGTAAAACATCTACACTGTAAATCAATGTGTTCCTCACTAATGCCAGTGGTCTTGATCTGGCATCTAGAAGGGTTCAGCAATCTGGAGAAGGTGCTGTGCATAAATTAATCAAGAGTCCAGAGTCGAAACATAATTTTGAAGGCATTTTAGGGACTCAGAGAAGACTTAGTTAAGGAACTGAGTTATCCTTGTCTCAGGACCCCTTGCTATTTATTAACACAATTTGTCCTAAGGCAAGGTGGAGATATACACATCAAAGGGTAGGGTTAGATACAGAATCCATTGTCAGATTGGGGAATTGCCTTTGGCTGTTCAGGTGTTTGGCCAACAGGAGGCAATAACATGTAGATTGAGATGCCCTCAGCTGTCTGGCAGCAAGCAATCAATTTATGTATCCTTTTCAGGTTTGGGGAAATGCCTTTAGCCATTCCCAGATGATTCAGCCCTGCTGACATGCTGGAATTGGCTTCCACCACCATCCCCCCACACCTCCCCCCCTTAACCCAGCCATTGAACTCCTACCTGGGAACTCAGGACTCCTACTAAATAAGGTCAACAGAGCTGTGTGCTGCAAGCAATTCTTTTCTGCTCTCTTTCTCTCTTGAGTACTATCCAAATCTTCTATTAGTACTTTCTTCATGAGCTTCAATCAATTGTTTTTCCTTTTTTTCACCTCACAATTAAACAAGTGACTGCTCCTCAGAGCAGTAACATGATGCTGACTTCTGTCTTCCTCTGTGATGAAAGTCACAGGTCTAAAGCAAGCATATCAAACTTGCGGCCCGAGGGCCACATGTGGCCCACAACGAATATATTTGTGGCCCAGCCAATATAATGGTATATAAGAAATGTTTTAACAAAAATTTCATAACTTAATTTTTACAACATCCTATTATACATAATTATTAATAATGAACTACAATGCTCGCTAATGACTGATTACAATACTTGTGTTGCATTCATTTCCCTTACGCTTTTTATGCACAGGCACACCATTTCTCTCCACTAATACTAGCAGAGAATATTTTAGCAGCTGATTGACACATCATTAGTCTCGGACTGACTTGTTTGGTGTGTGCAACAGGAAATATTTCACTTACAGAGAACAAGAAAAATAGGTTTATTTGCATTACACTTATTAATTTGTGCAGTTATTTGGTGTCTGGTAAGTTAATGTTCAAGAAAAAATATTAATTTGTATTAAAATGTTCTATTATTTTATGTTAATGATTACTCATTTACTTCAGCCTTGTATTCAACATGTCTCTATCAAAATAAACTTATGCCCTAACTGGTTTGGCTCATTGGATAGAGCGTCAGCATGCAGACTGAAGGGTCCCAGGTTCGATTCCGGTCAAGTGCATGTACCTTGTTGGGTGCACATCCCCTATAGGGGGTATGCAGGAGGCAGCTGATGGATGTTTCTCTCTCATCAATCAATGTTTCTAACTCTCTATTCCTCTCCCTTCCTCTCTGTAAAAAGTCAATAAAATATATTTTAAAAATAAAAATAAATAAACTTACATTTCTATGAAAATTGAAGCTTTTATTTTTTTGTGGATCACATAAACTTAATCTTTGTTGTTGTTTTTTTGCTGACGTTAGCCTTTGAGTTTGACATGCTTGCTCTGGAGAGTCAAACAGAACTTTATTTCTGCAGTCTTCAATTCTTAGCCATTTCAGAATCCTTTGCTATCAGGTTCTTTACACATTCTTCTCAGTTTGGTTTATGTTTATTTGAACGTGGCTTGTCTTTATTTACACAATTGACACTCTTGGTTTGCTCAGACTTGAAATCACCCAGTGTTTTCTCACTTTTGCAGGCTGCCTCCCTCATTGTTTCCTGTAAATACCCATACTTGCTTCCTTGCTTTTTTTTTTTTTTTATCTGAAATGTTGAATAAATTATACTTGCCATTTAACATATGCACACAGTGCTTAGAGAATCAGACTCTATTGTCTAGATTTAACTGGCACAAAGATCCATGTTTTCTTTGGTTTTCATTGTCTACTGCCTTAATTGCTAAATCACAGAATGAGCTCTTCTTTGCTGGGGGCAAAGCAATGCTTACTGACCCATTGATGTGTTTAATTTAAAACTCAATCATGACATGGTCTTTGTCCTCTAGGAACCCAGAAACTAAATTCAGACTATAAAGCCTAGAGGTAATGAGATTGATCCTATTTACACTCTTTTAGAAGGGAAGTCAGGTATGAGCTCATAAATAAATATATCATTAGAGAGGGGTGTGAAGAAGGTCCCAGGAAAATTGAAGGTGCACTGAGTAAGTAAGCAGGAAGTTGTGAGCAGAGAGGAGAACGAGAAAGGAGAAACTAGAGTTATATTCCTTTCTCACACAGCCAAAAAGTATTTCATGAAGGAGACCAAAAGGTCCAAGAAAGTGGATGAGCCTTTACCAAGATCAGCCTACCTTTCCCACTGGCTTCACTAAACTTCAGATGGGTTTCTTCCTCACTCTAAGACCCTGCCCTCCCTATCTCAGAGCATTTGTTTTAGAAAACTTGTCATTGCAATCATGTCTCTGTTCCTTTGAAATGCAGATAAATCTTCTCCAGCCTGTTTGCCAGTTTTGAAACCCAGGAATGTCTTCCTCAAGGACCTGGGTGCGATACCTTTGAAAGGTAGGTATTAGGAAAGATAGAGCTCGTATGCCCCACTCTCCATGGAAGGGGAAGCCTAACTTCAGTACATGTGAATTAGCCATCAGGGATGGTCTGGTCACGTTGACCAGCCTCCCCACTAACGTCCTCCCGGACTTTTGCATCAGTTCACTCCAGCATTTAAAAATCCTCCCATTTGTCTGGTTACAGAGAGTGAGTTAAGTTCAATCTTCCCCTATTACAAAAGTCTTGAATAAAATCCTCCTTGTCTGTTTAACTCTGGTATATTTTTTCTTGGGTAGTTCATAGATACAATCTAGGGATGATCAGCAGGTACTGAGCTGTCCTTGGGTCCTGGAATGGCAGGACATCAAGCTCCAGTTGCTTTCTCCATAATGGTTAGAGGATAAATATCAGAAAAATGTTCTTCAGCAATGAGGATTCCCAAGTGGAAAATTTCACCATATCTTCACCTCTTGTGAATGAGGCAGTGACACCCCCAGAATCAGAAATCTAGAGGCAAAGGAGAGGAGGCTTGGAGTTTTAACAACTCCTACATAAACCATTAACATAGCTATATTTAATGACTCAAAGTTATTAATATTACTAGTAAAAGTGTTCTGTATCTTAAATATTCCTGGAAGTGCTAAGAAAGTGAGATCTTTCCAAATATATTAATAGTCTCTGATAGAAACTGCATAGGGAACTTTGTGTATCCTAAACGTGGTAGGCCCTAAGTTTATAGAACCTTACTTAGTAAAAAATATATATATATGGCTTCACTGGATTCCTTTTTTTTTTTTTTTTTTTCCAGTGAGAAAGATTTCACTCATTTGTGAATTTTTTTATGTTAAACTGAATGAGGAAACAAGAATGACAGAAGGATTAAACTTGGAGTGTGTGATAATATTCCAATTTTAATTAATGTGACAATTACTGGGCAAGCACCTACCATGTACAACACCTGGCCACATATTAGCAAGACAACAGAAGTGAGATTCAGTGTAAATAATATATAAGTCCAAGTCAAGTGTTTATTTTTATCATTTTACAAATTGAAATGTTCACAGTGAAAGTAATGTTCCACTAGTATCAAGTCTCAGACTGTTATGCTGGGAGCATCATGGAAACTCAGCTCAGCCAAGTCCTCAAGGAACAGGGAGGGTTGCAGTTCAGATTCACTAAAATGAGGTGAGATTGATTTGGTGTTTCCAAATCTCCAGGAAGCAAATGAGAATATCAAGTAATTAAAAACCACAAAAGAGGTCCATGAGTGAGCCAGGCAGCTTTGCTTTCTCATAACTGTTGCTCAACTACTCTTTTATGTTGATATGCTCTGAAGCAACAATAGCCACCCTGGGATGAGACTAGGCTAGCACTTTAGCAACACAATCACTGACATCCAGGAAGCCTAATCAACAGCTAACAAGGGTCTTGATGACAGATGCGGACCTGGCAGAGGTGCAGAACCAGTGACATTGTTCTCTGTCACTAACAAACACAGTTAGTTGTATACAAGGGGCTTCCCATAACCCTTTGTCCATAGCTCCCAGTCCCGGCTCAGGGAGGCCTGTGGAGCAGCGTGCTTTCTCTCACAAGGAGCTCCTGGGGCTGCCAGCTGAAAGTGAGCGGCATTGCTTTACTGTGATGAGATTACTCTAGTTTTAGCCTAATGTTGTGGCATGAAATCAATCAGAAGGAGGAGGAGAAGGAAGAGGAGGATAAAAGGTTCTGTGAGGCTGGGTCCTTATCTTATCTACTGTGATTCTTGTCAAAGGCTAGAAAGGATACTTGGTGCACAGTAGGTCTACCCAAGTATGTATTGAAGAGAGAGAGAATGTAAGAGGCAGAGAGAAGGGGGGAAAGAGGGAGGGAAGGAAGAACAAAAAGAAGCAGAGATTATGTTTAGAGAGCAGAATTTCCCACAGTTGGGGATCACACTCTGCACTTCTTGAAAGGCTTTTGAACAGTTAGGATGTTTACACCACAAATATGCTGTCAGTTTCTCTGGAATCCAAGCCACTTTATTTCAAGAGGTGGGGATGGGAAGCTGTGTTTACACCATGTTTGTATCACATATGTCATCACCTTTACTTTCTGTTAGCACATTAAATTCTTTATCTTTAAAGCTTAAAAAGTGTTCCTTCCTGATTCTAAAGATATAATGCTGGTCTTTCTGCTGAATTGATCTTGACAGTTCAGCCCAGGGAAATTCCAATAACATAAACGAGAGCATGTGTATGGAAATAGAAAGTCAAGGAAATACTGGATAAAATGGCCCATGCAGGCTTTCAGCATCTGAATAAACATGAGTTTTGATTATCATTCTGAGACTTATGCAGGATTTTTTTTTTTATTTTGCTCCTTGTCTAGTTACCAAAGCAGTGATACACAATGAGATATGAGTTCATGAGCCTTGAGGCATTCTTGTCAAGCCCTGTGGATAAAACATGGTTCTAGAATTCAGGATGATTCCAAAGGCCAGAGCACTTTTCAGAATACTCACAAAGCCCATGAGGGAGTTCCCCAGGGAACAGAGTCAGTGCACAATTGTGTTCTGCACAGAGGTGTGCTGGTGTGAGCCCAGAAACTGACCAACCTTGATATGAACAGCAAAGCATCAGCTCATGACCCAGTGACCTAGTTACAATGCTACTTCTCCAGCACAGTTGTAGCTTAGCCAAAGGATAACCAAATCAGCCAAGCATGTGTTACCCCCTGAATGGGCCAGACAGCAAAGTCAAAGGCTAAAACTGATGGAAAGAATGTTGGATTTTAGTGCATTCAGAGAAGATGATGTCTTTTAAAATGACTTCTGCACAGGAGTGGAGATGCTTCTTAGATAGCGATCAACCTGGAAGTCATTTCCCCCAGGCAAACACAGTGGCAACCTATATAATTCCACCTACTCTTGTTCTGTACAACAGAGAGACCTCAGGACAAGGGGGCACCAAAAAAGAGGACATTCCTAGGTACTGAGAGCTGGTGATTAAAAGCTGGGTGGGGATGGGGGTAGGTACTTCAGTTTTTCAACTACATGCAATAGCCAATGTGGACTCCACACTTACAGCATGACTCAAGCAATTACAGACCATAAAATGTAAGATTTTTCTGCAATTAGCAATAAGGAAATAAGGTATAGAATGCAAAAGGGTGTGGGACCAAAAAGAAAGCACATGAAGGGAAGAGAATTAGTGGATCATCAGAAACAAAATAAGCAATGAAAGAGGAACTCATAGGAACCAGGATGAAGCAATTCTCATATTCTGATGTTTTGTGATATTAAAAGATCTAAGTTATGAAAACCCTGTGAATAAATCCAAAACATGTTATGTGAAAGTAAGTGGAGATAAATAAATAAAGGCTGAACAATTCTATTTCTATAAAATTCATGAATAGATAAAACTAATGCTTAGAGATGGGATTTAGAAGGTGGTTAGGTTTGGGGGTGGGAAGGATCAACTGGAAAGGGGCATAAGAGCTTTAGGAGGAAATGAATACTCACCACGTCCTGACCTAGGTGTGGTTACACAGGTGTACATATGCACATAAAAGCCACACACAACTGTGCATTTAAAAAGAAAGAGGGACACCTGACCTTGGTTGATCCCACTGCCCCTCTCAACCAGTCTGCTTAGACTAAATCTGATGGTTAATTGTATGAGTCGCCTTGGCTCCACCCTAGTGCCCAGATATATGGTCAAACATGGATTTTTCTGGGAAGCTGTTCTGGAATGAGATTAATATTTAAACCGGTGGACCTTGTTTAAAGCAGACTGTCCTCCCTAATGTGAATGGATAGTACCCAATCAGTTGAATGTCTGACTAGAACAACAGACTGACTCCCCCAAGCAGGAGGGGATTCTGTAAGCGAAGGATTTTGAACCTAAATTGTGACATTGGCTTTTTTTCTGGATCTTCAGCCCACCAGCCTACCCTATAGATTTCGGACTTGCCAGAATCCATAATCATGTGAGCCAATTCCTTAAAATAGGTCTCTTTCTCTAAATATACACACATCCTATTGGTTCAGTTTCCCTGGAGAAGTAGGTCAACTGTCTTTATAGAATAATACCTGCATGAGGGCTGCTCCCAGCTAAAGAGGCACACTTCCCACTCCTGCTTCCTCACAATTAAACAGAATTAAGCCATCCTTGCACATTTACTCCCATCAGCCCCATTGAGCATTTATCACATTGTGTGTCTCCATAAATATGAAAAGGCTATCCCAGTTGAGGCACTTAACTTCAAAAACACATGAGGGGATGAAGAGTGTTCACTAAACACTGGCATTCAAAGACACTGGTATATTTAACAAAGCTTATATTTAAGGTATGTTTGGAAAAGTATTTTGGAAAGTACAAAGTCAATACTCAGCTCAGCTGTTTAAACACACCAAAGTACACACACACACACACACACACACACACACACACACACACACAGACACGTGTGTGCACATCAGAAGAGCCACCATTTGTAAAGTAGGTTAGTACATGATCATCTCTCAATGAGCTTAGCCTCTGGGTAATGCACACAGATCTCAGGGGATAGAAAGAAAGGATCCCAGTTTTCCAGTTTCATGGGCCTTAATTCTCCATATGTTGCTTGATTAATGGGGTAGGTTTGCCACCACTCTGCCCTGCAGTCAAAGGTAAAGCGCATTAATGATGACCGATAGGTTGAGAGTGAAAATGGGGAAGAGGCGAATTGGTGATACTTAGGCAGAGAGCTGAAAAGCATCCATCTCTTTTAACTCAGACGCTAAAACTGTAGAGAAAAGATTTTGATTTCTTTCTTTGCTCACAGCTGAGAACTTGATGAAACTTCCTGAATTTGTTTCAATCATTTTGGATATTCAAGGAAAGGAAATTAGAATTTTGAGCAAGTGTAGTGTGTGTGTGTGTGTGTGTGTGTGTGTGTGTGTGTGTGTGTGTCTATCTGTGTGTCTGTGTCTCTGTGTGTGTGGTATGTGGGTTTGGAGGGGAACTGGGAAGTGCTTTCCTGTATGTGGCTGGCTCTGAGCTGTCCAGGGACTTACCCTGCCACTCTTGTTCTCTGCTTCATTCATTCTTAGTTGCTTGCTTTTCAGCAGATCTCCTCAGCAACTACGGTGAAAATAATACAACATGACAGCTCAAGACTGGAAAGAAAACTGGTGTATGCCCATAAAAACAATTTATATTTCAGGCCAACTTGTCCCAGGGTACTTTTTGTCAGTTTTCCTTGTTCAAATCCCTGTTATTTCTGCTTGAAACCACTCATGCCGTAACCATATTTTAAAAATGAAAACTAAGGAGATGAAATGGGTTTGACTGGGGTAGGGAGAAGAGAAATAATGGCAGGAGTGAAAAGAGCTCAATAGAATGAGCTTTGTATTTTGTTTTTAGTCCATCAAAACCTGCCCTTAATGCCAGTGTGGAATATAGTGTGCTGGCTGGTGGCTCTGGCAGTCTTATCTGTGTCAGTTTTGCTGTGTTAGTTTCTTAGATGGAACATCTAGATGACCAACGTATTGTGAGCAAGCAGAATCTGTACTGATCCCCAAGCTAATATCTTCCTAGAGAACCTGCCACCCTTTCTCTAGGGCTGTTTATGTCCCCAAAATATGATCTTGCATGAAGCAGCATCCCCACTGATACATGCAGAGTTAGTGTGCCCTTGAGGAAACACACCCTTACAAAGCTTTGGGTGGGACCAAGCCCAGGGCCACCATACCCCCACCCACATGGAGTTGATGAGGAAATACATTAGGGAAGTTACATTAGTTTAGATTCTCTCTGGTGACATCAAGACATCCCAGATGGACACTGATGGATTTTTCTTCAGAGAAATCCAGGGAAATGATGGGCTGAGAGGCTGTAATTCCCAGAAAGTATCCTGTTTCTCATCAAAATAAGTGTTTGCTTTCCCCATTTCATTCAAATCAAAATGGATGGCAGTCCTGTTTGAATGGGGCTCTTTCAAATCCAGCCATTTCTCCATGACAAATATGGCAGATAGCATGGGGAAGGGGGCCGAGGATGGAGGGGTGTCAGCACTGACATGCATTTCCGTCTACATAAAACGGGCTTTCTCAGCCGCAGAAGATGATTGGTAAAGTGATTCCTTATAGATCATTATTCCACTGACACAAATACGTTGTGGATTAAGACAATTCTCTTCAGCCCTAATGACGTACAGGGAATGACTAATATGAAATTATTAGCTTAAGTGAACTTCATGAGTCCTTTCCTTTTGCTTAAAAATGAAATTGAAATAAATAAAATGAGCCTTGTATTTTGTTCGCCTTTAAAAATTATCAGGAAAAAAATAATTCACATGTACATTTAATTACTTGCTTTTGGTGGACCAATGATTATAACCATTAAATATAGTATCCCAAATTCATTTCGAACACCCTGTAGGTCTGTTGGGGGAATGTTTGGAATAATTAGATGGCTCCCTGGAGAGGAGGAAAAGGAAACAGATGTAAGAGAAGTTATTTTATTCTTTAAGTAAGAGCAATTGTTAAGATTAATGGAAAGAAATGAAATATATACAATAGGATATGATTAATAATTGAAACTGGGAGATGACAGAGAGGAGGGGTGTCTTGGATTTCTGTTGGGAACTCAAATGCATTTATTGACAAGTAGAACCTCAGAGGAGAGCAGATTTGGGCCAGGGCAGGCTGGACTGTGTGGTGTGGGAAGAGCATATGTGAATTTTCAGACTTGTTCAGTTTGTAATGCCCTTAAAACATCCAGGGGAGGTGGAAAGTCAGCAGATCAGAAACTCAGAAGATAGACCCTGACAGCAGATACTTAATTTAAATTATTAACTTCTGTGGGATATGATCGATGAATGAATGATAGAGGGAAAAATAGAGGGGTGGATGGATAGATTGAAATATGGATAGAGGGATGGATGGAGAGAGCCAAAGAATTAAAATACAGAAAGACAGAGAGAAAGGTTGATAGCAGAGTGCACTGGTACAAAAAGTTGTAATGGAGCCCTCTTGTCTGTTACACAGAACCTTCCATTTATCTCTCAAAACACAGCCCTAATGGCACTGAATTCTAATTTTTCATTATGCATAATTTATTATTTTCTGATAGATTCTCGTACCTCCCAAACCTGATTTCCGATTCAAAATTCAGTTTTTAACTTGAGGAATATTAAATTCCTTAAAAAGAGAAAATGTTATTTAAGGGGAAAGGGAAATATTTATAAGGTTTATGAAACATTGATTCAGGTTTTATTGCTCATATGTCTGTAGGTTTAGTAAAACAATGACTGAAAGCAGGTAAGTCTGCTCTTGTCATAGGCTACTAAAATGACTTTATATTTCACTTCATTATTCTTTTCTTTCTAATGGAGTATGTGGTTCAAAACATTCAGTTTCATAAACCAAGATCTCTTTATATTAAATATTACCACATTAATTCAGAAAGGAAACGTGTTTGCCTAAGAGACTGGATTCAAATAAGATCTCTCTCTCTCTCTCTCTCTCTCTCTCTCTCTCTCTCTCTCTCTCTCACACACACACACACACACACACACACACACACACACACCACTGTCATGGACATGCATATACACATGCACATACATTTCAATTTCCAAAACAACTTAATGTTATATTGCTGTTTCTCTCAGTGTGGACTTGATAAATCATTTACATCGACTCTTGATGAAAAGAGACAGTGAGGGGCAACCTAATGTATTGGACTAATAATCATCAGATTCCCTTGTACTTATATAATCTCCTGATTCCAGGAAACTCTAAGTACCTTACAGATATTATCTCATTAATCCATACAGCATCAGTGTGAGATGGATGGCAAATAGTATGCTCTACTTGGTGCAGAGTGATAGAGATGATGATTATAATAATTCATTGTGTTTGTGGAACATCCTGTGCTGAGGTGTTCGGAACATTTTGCAGATACTATCAGAGGAACTGCCTGATCTTCCTAAGAGATTGGCACCGAGCAAACATCAGTTTCCTTCAGTTGAATGTGGAAAACTAAGGCATGCACAGTGATTTATTCAATTCTGCCAGTAGGAACAGAGTCCAAAACATTTTTTTCCTCCTGTGTACTTGGTGTTCTGAAACATAGCTATTATTATTTATTCAGTATTAAAATTAGATAGTAGATAGATAAGTAGGTAGATTATATAGAAAAAATGGATGGACAGATGGGGGGGGGCAGAAAGAGAGAGAGAGAGAGAGAGAGAACTTAGAATTTCACTCCTGACCTGAACATAGTGGTAATTATCATATCATGGTGCTATGCCAACAGACCCAGATCTGCTAATGAAAGAAAAGATGAGGGCTCTAAGTTTAGTACATTTTCAGAATCCTAATGGACTTCATTTCCAAAAGCTAATCTAAAGCCTTTATGAGGTAGGCATAGAGGGATAGAAATAGAAATATTGGGGTGATCACTTTGTACAGTATATAACTGCCTAACCATTATGCTGTACCCCTGAAATGAATACAAAATATTGAATATAAACTGTAATTTAAAATTTAAATTAGAAAAAGAAAAAGCAATGAATTTAAAAATTCAAATAACGTTCCTATTATAAAGTTTTGAATGCTCAAATGCATAAAATGCCATTGACTGCAATGATTTTATTTAAGGGGCAAAATAATTTTTGGAGTGGCTGCCTGGGCTTCCTGGTACAGTAATTAAAGTTTGAATTTAGACCAAATTATTTGTCAATTTCTACTATTTTCATAGCACCCCTCCCCCACCAAATTAACAGCATTATATCAACTAGTTCTCGCCATTAGAACATATTCTATCTGTGCATTGAAATTCATGTAATTAATGCAATTATTTTCTTACAGTATTACTTTTCCATTTTATTTCAGACAGTAATTAGTATATTTTAAGATGCACTAATAAGAATGCCTACCCAAACTAAAATTAGAGATTTAAATTGTGGTTAATTAGAATAGAAAAGAGCCTGTTCTAGTACAAATATAAAAGTACAATTTGCTTATATATATATATCATTTGTTTTTAAATCCATAGTATCAGTTGCAATATCCCATAAAACATCAGATTTGCAAAGTACAGGTTTAATAAATTTATGTGAAACCAAATTTATTTTACTATCAAAAAAGTATCAGCATTATTTGAACTTGAAGAAGGAGGCACTCTTATTTTCAAATATTTTTCTGTGCTTCTCTACAACGCCAGTATATTACAGATGTCATTCCTCAAGGCAGACCTGGTTGTTTCCCAGGGCTGAAGAAGGGAGGGAAGGTTTGCAATGTTCTGAATTAAAGGCTACAGAATGAAGCAACAGAAGAGGGAGATTTTTTCTGTACCAACGATGCCATCTTTCTTTCCTTAATTCTGATGTATCTTCCTGTGCCACTGAAAGATCTATTATTCAGCGTTGGCAAAGCTTGGCCTCAGCAGGAGTTGTCGAGTGCTAAGTGCTTTATGGATCTGAACGTTGAGGCAATCTGAAAACAGTTGGGGGGGACCCAGATTGGTTACTGCTTTCACTGTGGCTTGCCAAATATGCATTTCATGTATGACTTAATGAATTATTTACTTCGGTTGAAACAATCTATTCTTATTAAGGCACATCTGCTGATAATTATGAAGTGTGTAAGCAATGAAAAAATGTATTTTTAAACCAGTAAAAAGAAATTTAGCAACATTGGTAATCGCCAAGCTAAGACTGCATCTCCTCGGTTGTTATCTATATTTAAAATACCTAAAGCCCACCTTATTATGTTGACATATATTAATGTACAATATAAAGAATATCTTAATGATCATATTTAATTAAAATCTAATTATAGCTCCCCCAAAGGATAACAGTCTGAATTTAGTGAATAGACTTTTAAACAACTATTGAACTCTCATTATCACTAGTGGTATAAACTCAAAATATTTTGGGAATACCAAGTGATTTAAATTTACATCTAGATACCAATTACATGTTAAGTCTAAAATTGCTTTAGAAGGACCAACAATATTTACAGATAAGTATATTTGCCGAGAAAATTCTGATTTGCTCTTACACAAAACTTGTATTATTTCAGTAGTATATTTATTTATTTTTCTATTGGCCATGAATATAAATCTTAAACTATAAGAATATAGCAATGACGCATTGGAGGAATCTCAGCAATAAACATCTTTGTCCCTAGGTAGTAAAGTGAAAAATTTAAATGAATTTTATAATTTTGATTATGGCTGATATCATTTTGGTCAGAAAATTTTGTCTATGTTTTTCATCACCCACCTCATTATAACTCAGCAGGTTTTTGTTTCAATTTTTAATATGTCCCATAGGACCATCACTTAATAATGCATTCAGTAAATACAAATATCGAGTGTTCACTATGTGCCTAGCACTGCGTTGAAAGCTAGGCTGAAAAACTGTGCAAAACCAGACCAGGGCCCTGCCTGCTGCATCTGACTGCCTCGTGGGTATCCCTATGGTTATAGTCATGAAACTTACAGGATAGGCATTATCTCAGTTTTAGCATGTACCAGAGTATTTTGCTGAGTGGTGCCTATGACTATTTCCCCTCCTTATTTTTGATTTATTGAGCCTCATTTCTGCAGCTCAGAACACAGAGCATGGTGTGGAGGAATGAACCCAGCTATGTTGAAATGTGATCTCCACCACTTCAGCACAGCCTAGGAGCCAGGGCAGATCTGTTCTCCCTCTGCGTTATCCCCGCAGTCCTCTGCTCACCTTTCCATTAGAGCATGTGTCCGACTGGGTTGCAATCACCAGTTAATATCAATGTTTGGTTTTCAAGGAGCGGCAGGATCACATGCCTCTCGAGTTATGTACTGACATCCAGGGATGCTGTGTTATGAGAGGTCTATGCTAGTTGAGCTGAGTTGAATTAAGTTGAGTTTTCAAAGAAGCATGAGTTTTAAAAGTTGGAAAATCACTGGTGTGTGTGTGTGTGTGTGTGTGTGTGTGTGTGTGTGTGTGTATGTGTAGTACCAATATGTATGCCTATGCCCTCTGAGTAGTCGGTCTATGAACATCTCTCAGACACTTTCTGTTGCTCCTCTAATCCTGACCCAGGATTAGCAAACTCTGCACCTACATCCTTCCCCTTCTCTGTAGGTCCTTACTCCTCCAAATCACGTTGACTTGCATTACATCGCCTTTTTCAACATATCCCCAGCAATTCTCTCTCCAGCAGCAATCTCTCCAAATTTCTGGGATAGAAGGGACATCCTTCCTGCTACTGCTCAGTTATTGTTCCAGGAGAATATGTAGTTTTATAATCATGAAGTGCCCTTAATATCTTTGATTATTTCTCCCCTTCTCTTGGAGTAAAATAAAAGATGAAAGTAACACGTGTTCTCAAGGAAGTCACACAGCAATGTGTGTGAATCTTTGCAGAACAACAAATTTCCCTTCATTATATCAAACTGAACATCTAGGAGTTTGGGAAGTTCCCAAACAAAATATCTTCATCAAAACTGTGTGTGAACTTTTAATTTACTGCTATCGTTAACAAGAGAGGCCTATAAACTTAGCAATGAAGTGATGGGGTTATCAGTTCATGTTATCAAGTCAGGGGCTTCAACCCGAAGGTCCCCTAGTAGATGGAGTAAAATTTGAAACGGATGCCTAGTTTTCTTTGTTAATATTCTACGTCTATGCTCCTAAGAGCTGTGAGGTGAGAGTTCCCAAAACTTTCATTTCATCAGGTGAGATTGAAATTCTGTAAGCAGAACACTGAGGCTACCATGGGGCTCCCTGAATGTTTTACAATACTGTTTTAAGGAGAGATGAAGGTAGCAGTAAAGTAACCTTTGACTTGTCTGCAGGTCTTTTGTCATGTTGAAATTTTTTGCATAATTGTCTATTTAAAAATAACTAAAAATTAGGCCTGCATCAGGGAAAGGAGTCACCCCTAATTTGAGCAAAGGAGTGTTTCCTATTTTAAATTTAGTGAGTCAAATTCCAAGAATCCTCACAATTAGGGAGAAAATGATACAGCTGTACTCTCATATTTTCCCCACATGTCCTGTTTATTGGGGTCATTTATTATTTCAATTATTTAACAAATTTGTGAGCATCACCAAATCTCATATGCATCTAGAAATGCAAGGATGAATAGGACATACCCTGTTCTTGCCTCATGGAACTTAGACTCTAATTGAGAATATAGAAAAGGGGCAAGACATTATAAAAGGACGTTGAGAAATGCGGGAATGATGTAAGTTTAGTTCTTAATTCAGAAAAGCAAACTAGATTTCTTTGACAAGTTTTATGCTTACCATTTTAATTGACTAGGTTATTGGAATACAGTATCCCATTAATTCTTACAAATGAAGACTGAGAATTTTAAAAACATTGAAAAATCATTTATGAATTATATTGTGGGCGTGGAGATGGAGAGGTCAGAAGGAAATCTCTGGAGTGCTCTGGAAGGGTTGCAGCTGTGCAAAATTGTAAAGGCTTCTCAGGGGACTCCAGACCCAGGGCAGGGCAGATCACCTGAACACTCAGCACTCTCCTTTCTTCTATTTTAATATAAGAGATTGCAGGGTGAGTGTATTTCTGAAGGAACAATGGAGATTATTCTGCACCCTCCCCAGCAATTTTCCTTCTAGCCAAGTAAGTTTCTAGCTGAAGAGAGAAAGCTGCATTTAGTTTCCCCAAAGCCCTTTGTGACAAATGATGGCTACATCAAGCTGGTGGATAGGTGTGCTGGAACATAGAATTATTGTGTCTACATTCCACTGCATTCTGATTTCGTTCACTCTAGGCAACTCTGGGCTGCTTCCTTTGAAAGCTCTGTGGGCAAATTGTATCAAAAGAGACTTTTTTTCTTGATTAAGTCTCTGGCTAGATCATGATTAACTGTTATTGTAAGCTGCTTTCTTTCCAAAGTATAGGGAAAGAAGGAGCTAAAATGTATCTCAAGCTATAAAAGACATACTGAAAGTAACACTTCACTACAGAAAACACAACATTGACCATATGAATCCTTCCTTTGGGCACAAAATCAATTTGCCTACAAGACTCTTTCAGCTCATGTGTATATTCTTCTAGTAACATCTGTGACATTAAATCTAGTACATCCATTGACTGGAAAATCTGTGCTCTCACCATCCATATCATTACATATAAATTAATTGATGAAATCGCTTTGTTATAAGCTGTCAGTCTTTACAAAATATAGTGTATCTGACCAATATTAGATTTCTACTGAGATGATGGTGTGGCCTTTACCTCTCAAGCAGTTTTTTCAAACTTCTTTTAACTGTTTCATAGTCATTAGAAGTCTGCTCCAAGGTTAACTGCACATTTACTAAAGACAGTTTTGCCTTTTTCCATTATCATATGCATAAATGTACCAGAAATGTCAGTGTGGGACCTATATGTTTATATGATACTATTGTATTTTGGTCCATTTTAAAAATCAATATAGATATTTTAAAATATTTATAATTTATTATTTTTATCAAAAAACAATCAAGCTAATTGGATGACCTTCAATTAATCTAGATAATCTCAGATGTCAAATACTGTCTTTATATTGTCTTTCTCAAATAATTATTCAAACTCTTCACCATCACTGTAAAACCATAGCTAGAAGAACACGGCTTGAGTAATAAGTGAGAAGGGAAAGAAAAAGAACAAGGCATTCTTTTTGAATTGGGATGTTAATTCTTATAGAACAGTGTTCTACCAAAAAGCATATCCTTTTGAGATAGTTTTGGCGCAAAATGGGAAACCTGTGCTTTTCTGACAACAGATCTTGCATGACTTTGGCTGTTGGCTTTGTCTGGGGTTATCAATGTGAAATACCTGGCAGAAATGTATGAAGTAAACTCCAGAGAAGGTGTTTCATCCAGGTAAGTTATAAATAAGCAGGTCAACACCAGTCCAAGGTTTGGGTAGGCATTCCCCAACTTCACTTCTATCAATGTTAAAAGCTCATTTGATTCATAGCTGTGCATAGGTTACCACATGTATTCTCATAGCTGCAGTTGGAAACAATTGGCTTTTGATTCTAATCCATAAGAAATTCTATGGGAAATTTCTAGTCCAGTCCTTAAATGTACACTTCAGAGGAGGCCAACAATGTTGTCTACCTTAAGAGTAACTCAAAAAGTTTTCTTCATTTTAAAGAAACAAAGCCATAGTTTTTAAGTGTCTTATATTCTGAACAACAACAACAAAAGTTTTTAAATTTACATGTTAATATACCACACTTTCATTTCTTCACCTTGTCTTTTGAAATCAGAATGCTAGAGCTATATAAGAAAAATTTTAAAGCTACAAAATAATACCAAAATGTTTTCTCTCTCATTTATATACAATCAAGGCAATTTGTCAAAATAAGAAAAACTGATACATGTTTTATTCAAAGGATTATACCAGAACCCCAAATCAAAAATAGAAATTTTATAATTAAATTGTCTATTTTATATCTAGAACGCATTGACTTTAAAATTAGTGATTCAACATTTTTCAGATAACTTCACAATGAAATTTTTATTAACATCTGCTCTGTTTATAGTATATCCTATTTGCCATCGCTTTATTTCTTTCAAAAATTCCATATATTCCATCTATTTACAAAATACCTAAAATTAACCACAAAGAAAATGCGCTGTAATATTTTAAATTCCTCCTTTTACTCCTGATAAACAAACAAGATAGAAAAAAACCTGAACCAACTCATATAGCAAAACTATAAATGCTTGTCTCTTGAAGATACTACCTTAGAGCCTGATTCTCAAAGAGTGAAAAGTAAATAAATACTTATGCAGCCATGATGGGAATTTTCAGGGCATGTTTTATGTATGAGTAGAAATGTTCAGTGCGCTAAACTCAAAAAAAGAAAAATTGAAGATGTATATGGATATATAGCAGTTTAAAATACAGGTTAGGGAGTTGGGAGAGAGAAGAAGCCCAATGAAAGGCTTTAAGATGATGTTGACAGTGAAAACACATTACCATGAAAAAGAGCAAGTGAGCTCTCTATGCCTTAATGTTCCACTTCCCCCTCTGGCCTACTGGTACCTATATCTCTGGCATGTGGGCACAGTAAGCTACATTTATTATCGCTAAGAAAGCAAAAAGCACAGACCTAGATTCTCCATCCATCAAACCCAGAAGTGACTGAATATTGGGAGATGGTAATGTCTTTCACTGATGAGTCGATGAAATCAAGATTTCTAGGGTTACTATGTAAAAAGATTAGAAATGAGGCAGGAGAACTTTATTTCTTCCAAAGGCACAGTAGCTGGGGCTACAGCAAATCTCTTTTAAGTGATGAGTTAGTTCCACAGCAGACAAGAAATAGTTTATCAAGGTCAGTGATGAGCTGTGGCCACTGTAGCCAAGAGCTTCAAGTTCCTGGATCCAGGGTTTCACAGTCTTGAATCTGTACACAGAGATTGCTCCTTCCACTACCCCGAAATACCAGGGAGTTTTAGGATTGGGTATAAGCCAATTAGAATGGGACAAACATTGAAGCATGGAGTGTTATAAATGAAAGGAATCTTAAAGTCCATAGTAGTATCACCATTTTCCCTTAAAGTGGAAGCCAGTGAGACACAGATGCACAGTGACTTGAGCTGCATTGTCAGGCACAGAACAGTGGGTGGTGTAGCCAGTGAAGATTATTAGAAAACAGTGAGGCCACCGGAACAGGAGTCCTAAGTGCAAGTAATGGGGTCATTTTGATCACTTACTCAAATATGCAGTAGGTGTAACAAGACCACAAATTCCTATAAATAGGAACAAAACTATAACATTATACTGGAAAAGGCATGTTCACACATGTATCTTCTTGATAGTATTCATACGAAAGGGTAGAAATACCATTATTTAGGTCATTCTTGAATTTCCAAGGTAGAGGCCACCTATCACATACTTCAATTTAAAGGACACTAACAGACCCACGTCTCAAAAATGTCTGCTCCACCTGTTGGCCATGTAACACTAATGTCAATATAAGATCCACTCTTTTGTATTAGCAAATTATCTGAAGGCTATCTCTATTGAAATGAAGTTATATAATCTCAAAAAAAAATAGCCCATGATCTCATTATCATTAGTTACCACATTAACTGGGGATTCACTATAAACCAGCAGAACCAGGGCTCTGAGTGGATGCTTTCTGGATAAATGTTTTGACCATAAGAACGGTAGTTGGAAAAGGTCGTAAACAGAGCATGTGCTTCATGTGGGAAATTCTGGGTAGTTCCAGGTCACAGTCTGAATCCCCACTGTGCTATTGAGCAGCCCATGGATTTCACATTTACTTTGTGAGACTCACGTTTATCTGTTACTCGAAGCCAATAAGTTACAATTCTAAGTGTTTATATAAGAGTTTAATAAAACAATGAATAGCAATTCAAAGTCGCAGGGTAATTTTTGAAAAATTTAAGACACCTTTCACTAATGTCTCTTTGCCTACGTAATAATCTGGTAGTAACAAGAACTCAGAGCAAAAACACAAACAAAATTTCCTCCTAAATTTCTCCAACTTGGCTCAACATGATTTGCATTAGAATTAACCATTGGAAAGAGACCTATGATTTATCAAGGTTAAGAGCAGCTGATCACCACCATCATCCTACTTTGCCCAAACTTGTAGCAATGCTTCAATAGATGAAGACAGCTTTTTAATATATATCTAAAATAAAGCCTTTAGCTCCAGCTGCTACTCTTCCCAAAGAATTTCCAAAAGAAGCAGTTTTAAAAATATACAGGGGTGCAACTGCACTACCTTCAAATATTTCTTATATTTAGAAAAATGCTTGTCTGTGGGTTGAACCTAGAATATTTGAGAGAACCCTCAACCTACCCCCCAGGCTTGAACATTTCCTTCCCTGCAATCAATTGTACCAAAAGTGAAGGAGAAGAGTGAGATGTGAAAAGTAGAAGCACAGGAAAAGTGAAGTTACTTGAGAATCTAGAAGAAGCATGCAAGGATTTTGATCACAAAGAAAAAGCCCAATTTAACTCTTGAGTAATTTAAAGTTTAGGCAGTTGGATTATCTGAGAAGAGAATGTCACATCTCATTTACTACCAGTGTTTTCTTAACATGTTTAGTGGAGTCACACAAGTGAACCAGATGATAATCAGGACTCTAGAAGCAGTCTAGTGATAAGAAAGTTCATAGCAGATCATGCCTAATTCAAACATATCACCTTTGCTATAATCCCAGAAAGACAATGTCTTATGCAGGGAAAATATGCACACATTTGACAGACATAATTACTCATATACAAACTTTTAGCAAAATGAAGAACAGAATAATTTCTCTAAACTTCCAAGTAGGAAAATGGCTCTGGAGAAATATAGATTATATTTTCCTTTTTAAAAAATGTTTCATTTATTGATTTGAGAGAGAGAGATTTGTTGTTCCACTTATTTATATATTAATTGGTTGATTCTTGTATGTGACCTGACCAGGGATCGAACCTACAACCTGATGTATTGGGACAATGCTCTAACCAACTGAGCTATCCCACCAAAGCTATTTGTTCTTTAAGTAAATGTGCAGACACCAACATGTTGATATCTACTCTGCTGCCTCAGTCTCCCAAATCATATTTTTAACACATTGTTTTTAAAAAGTGTTTACATTTAGAGAAACTTTTCTGAAAGTTCAATCCAGAATCAACTGGTGTGATCTGAGAACCCAAAGGAGAAAAAAGAAAACACTCTTTATAGAAGTAATTCCTTTTTAAACGGCACCTCTACTTAACAAATTATCCTTACAAAGGTTTGAAATTAAATTTAATCGGTAATCCTTAAAAACTACTTCACTCTTCATAAGAAATGCAGTTATAATTACAATAGTTAGGCATTCATTTAATTCACAATTGGTCCTATTCTCTTTCTTTGCAATTTGA